>NC_056573.1:17256574-17556574 GCF_018340385.1 Cyprinus carpio | reverse complement strand
CTGCGGCATTATGCACTGTAACAATGTCACTGGTGTATCTGTTGATTTTCTGGTACTTGAGGTATTTAGATAAGAATCCACTCACTTCTCAAAAACCTGAGCTTTAGTCAAGTGATGAGCTCTTTTAAGTTCATGAATCCTCTCATTAAGTGTATAATTAAATAACTGTAGGCATGACTGAGTACCTGGGGGCCCCTGGGGTAGAAATTGTTGTTCTTGCCGTGGCAGGAGAATCATGCACTGGGGACACCTGGGATCATGTGTGGTAGTGGTAGGGAGCTCCCCTATTTCGCTATGCATTATCTGACAACTATACTATATACTGCTCTAGTCTACTCTTTTTAGTAATACTGAGGTTTTGGACATACTACTCTCTTCACATACTTTTTTCTCACAAGGATCTGCTATTTTTCATCAATTCAAAGGCTTACATACATGTAGAAAGCATTATACT
Organism: Cyprinus carpio; assembly: GCF_018340385.1. Taxonomy (NCBI): domain Eukaryota; kingdom Metazoa; phylum Chordata; class Actinopteri; order Cypriniformes; family Cyprinidae; genus Cyprinus; species Cyprinus carpio. The sequence continues at coordinate 17,556,120 of NC_056573.1, read as the reverse complement.
TGTGGTGCGGCTGAGACAGAAGAGTGTAAAAGCTGAAGGCAGTCAAAGCTTTACGGTGTTCGAGAGAGCGACATGGGGTAAGAGTGATTAATAACTAACATTTTTCATTTTTGGGGTTTAGGTATAACCCTAGAAGTATACCGCAACTTAGAAATTATATCAAATCTCTCAAGAATTAGTACACACCACAGGTAATTCCTCACCTACTCTTTTAACGAACTATCAAAGATTCATACATACTTATTCGTTCACCATAGTGTTTTTTTGCCTACTATAGAGTAGAGGAGAGTATGTCTGATTTTGCACGCAGTGAGGCTATTCACTCTTAACAACACAGTTTCATTCTGCAACAAAACACCAATGCCGTGCGGGTTCATAGACACTACGGTTGATTCATCGTTGTTCTCACTTTGGAAATATTTTTCATTGCTGAGATAAAAAAAATATACAAGGTAAATGACAGTATTGTGTTTAAAATGTAAGCAATATTAACTTTGCATTTACTGAATTGCTATATAAAAGCACTTATACTCACTCGAAATTGCATTGTTCTTGAATATCGCACCGCTGATTACCGAAGGTGACCGTTCTTGTTGGCAATACAAATTATAACAGCATCAGATAGTTAGTGGTTATGGTTGTGCATTAAATTAAATTTGCTGTCGGTTTTATGACATGTTTTAAAATGGTTCCTTTAAACCAAATGTTTCAACTAAAGATTTACACTGTACATCAACTGGTGACCCAAATGCATCTTGGTTACCGTTTACAAAATGACAGATCAATTTTGTGCTTCAAAATACTGCATTTGATGGGTGCATGGCTTTTGATGTTAAAAAAACAAAAGATAGGGAAAAGCGTTTTTCAATTATTATTATTTTTATTTAATTATTTGCATTCAGCAATGCTACCTGCGATTCAAATTTCAGAACCAAGCAAGCTCTTTTGTTACAACACACTTGCAAGACTATCAATCATCTCAGTAAGAGATAATTCTAACATCGGTCCCTAAACATAGATCACAAGCTCAAAGATCTTTTTATTTTTTCTTTCCCATCTACACTATCTTTTAAAAAGCATCAGAAAATGTGCAAGGTCACCTATCTCTTTGTGCAGTAATTTCTTAGGGGCGTTTTTAATTGCCAGACCACCATCTGATAGTGAAACACTGGAGGTAGTAGCTCAGTTGAGATAACACTGTCTGTCTTCCTACAGGGGTGTGTCACATCAATATGCTCCTCCTCTTTCCGTCAGCTCTTCATTAAAACTGAATAATGTCAAACTTGCTGACTGAAGAACCTGATTTCCATCTCCACATTGATTCTAGTCCAGCTCCTTTTGTTTCAGCAGAACAAGAGGTGCAACAGCTTAGTAGCAGTATTAAAGGCTGACCCTAAAAAAAAAAAAAAAAAAAGACAAGACAAGACAAGACCCCTGTGCTTGTGTGGCGCATTGTCCATGATGCAGCTGAGTATCACGGCCTGTTACTTTAGTTAATAGCATCCATCATGGCTTTTGGTTTTTTTGCATGAAAGTATAAGGACCCACATAAATCTATTTTTAGAAATTTAACATGAAGGAGGTATACTTTAGTCCATGCCCAGACGGAACTAAATCCGATATGGGCACAGTTTATGTTTTCTAAAGCAATGGATTACTTCAGCTGGAAGTCATTTGCAGCTAAGGTCAAAGTAATCGCGAAAGTCATTTTGTTTACTGGAGGCTGTTTTCCATGTGTAAAATACTGCATGCTCAACTCCAGATGAGGCTTGGCCACTCACCAAAATCCCCTATGAAAAACGCCACCCACAAAGCTCACCAAATATATAGGACTATCACAGAAATAAAAAATGCAAATAAAGATCATCCAGCCAACTGATCTTCAAGCATATTTCAGGAATATTATTACCTGCACCATAAATACATTTTATAAACAGGTTGAGTATTTTCCGCAGTAGGAGTCAAAATTAATTAGAGAGAAAGCTCGTTAGCAGTGGTTGTCGTCTATAATAATGTCACAGAAATCCCCCTTGTATTAGTAACAGAAACACTTTTCATTATGTCAGCAATTTTATTAAGCACTGGAGTGCCAGGCAGAGAAAGAAAACTTTTTTTAGTTCCCCTGGAGTGAATTTCAATCATTTCACACTTTTGAAATCTATCTGTTTCTACTTTGCAAGGTCTGTTTCTGGGATGTAATGGTGATTGATTTATCCCCTTTCAATTAATAATTTGACCATAATGGCTTTGTTCATTTGGCTTTCTCTCCAACAGCGATTTTCAAACATCAAACCTTGGGAAATTCATACTGGACAATGGAAGTCAAAATCAGCAGAATTCCTAACTCTATTAACCTCCCTGTGGTATATGTGTTTTTAAGATAATGCGTATGCTTTAATACCCCACCCTGGATTATTTCGAACTAGTAGAAACATGGGCTTCTCCTGGAACTAATGGGAAAAAAAAAAAAAAAAAAAAATACAATGGGGGCTTGCTTCACCGATCGGTGGCTTCCTGAATATTCAAGGACATTTACTCCCCCATTGTAAGCACATTGTCTCTCTCATTCTCGTGTAAATGCTTAAATATGGTGCCAACAACTGACCTCCTAATGTTTCATTTTCTTCACAAGCTTGAATAACTTAGGTTTAGCTTTTAACTGGTAATGGAAAAAAGACTGTTTAGCAAACATTGCCTAGCAGTCAGTTTATTTCTCGAGATGAGAATAACACGGTTCAAAATATTAAAAATTTGTCAGTGCCACCGTGTGTGTATTGCAAGTTTTGCAATGCGAGAACCCCAATACCTACCATAGAAAAATATTATTGCGTTTCTTGCAGATATCCTGTACATTCTTAAATTTGCAGGCACCATGTATTCGGAATGTCCCCTTTCCCTTGGTTTAATTTACTTGTAAACCAACTTATAAATGAAATTATAAAAATTCACAATAACCAAAATAACAGAATGAAAAGAGATTAAACACATGATGCATATCGCCGCTTACCGCTGATACCGCTAGCTTTATAAACATCCCCACAACATGCCATTGCATAAAAGCTCTCAAGGTAAGCCCTTGTTCCCATCTAAACTAACTGTGTGTAGCTCAAAACCTATTTAAATTGCACCCAAGTCGGATTTTCCACCACCCCAGGCCTATGTTCAGTCATTGCTTCCACTGAGGTTTGAAACCATTAATGGCATTTAGGTTACAGACGCAATGAGATTATGAGGAAAAAGTGGAGGGAAGGGTTAGTCAGACTCAAGGCTTTTTCCCGAACAGGCACATTTATACCAACTCTTAGGCTCCGTAATAAGATCTTAAAAGCGCTGATGCATGATTAAATTCTCAACATCAGTCACAAGGTAGGCAGGGCAGCGCTGGGGTTTACACTCACCTGTCAATGCACTATCAAAGCTCTAACACGGACATGGACATAAGTCAGTGCCCCTCGAGGCAAAGAAACGCAGACGGGGGGTCCAATGCTCTAAAGCGGGGTTCTACCATGTTCCATCTGTTATCGGTTACGAGGCTACTGTTGCGGCTCAGACTAGGAGCCCTGAACAACTATTATGTAAGCTGCCGCGTACAGTCTAGTATAGGTCACAGCTACTTGTGGACACTGGAAAGGGGCCATTCATAAGGATTAAACTGCTGAAAAGTTGGCACTCGTCTCAAATGCATAGTACACAAGCAAACTGAGACTGATGGTGTCTTAGTGTGGGACCTTTCGGTTTTCACCAGGTTTCGACACCTTGTACTGTAAAGGCCCTTATGAAGTTCATGACTTACCTGAGCTAACTTTAACGTTATGATCCCATTGTGCTATATAAAAGCTGATATGCAGAAAGGCAAAGGAGTGGGGCCACAACAAAATTGGTCATATTTATCGTTATGGCATCAGCTTAGTTTCTCTAAAAGAGTGCAGATGCTTTTTCCCTGCACCTAAAAGTGTTATAGGAGTAATGATAACAAGCAGAAAATGGGGAAAAAAGGCCTCGACATCAAGATTGGTTATTCCACAATTTTAAACAGGCACTAGCTGTTTCAGTGTCAAAGAGGACTAGAATTTATGTTGTCTATGTGGCTTGTTTATATTTAGGCTATTTAAAGACAATCTTAAGTGGCATCATTATGCTGGCTTGTTTTAAGCACAAAACAAGAGCAGTGCTCAATGGTTTCTCTGTTTCAACAAGTATGTTATTACCTCAGAGATTCCTTAGGTGAAAAATGCTTAAAAACAATAAACACTGACGAAAGAATGACAAACTGCATCAGTATTTTTTATTTATTTATTTTTACATTTTTCATTATTAATGAAGTACATTTGAGGAAAGAACGGTTTGAAAATCGCGTTGTTATTTATAAACATTGTTTAATTAATTATTAATTATTACTTTTTTTTAAAGAACGTACAACCAGAAGTACAATGATAAGAGTCACTTTGCATTGTTTTTATGTCTGTTGTGAACTGTAACTGACTTTGCTAATAAGGAGCAGCAAATGATGTCCCCAGTGGCTGGTCAGAGAGTGTTTTTGTCATGAAATATTCATATTCACATAACGCTATTCCAACACTTTGACCCGTTTTCCAGAATACACATTAAATAGCAACATCATGTTCATGTTTATAAATCCAGCACTTTAAGAGCTTAAGCTTTAAATACCCTATATATATATATATATATAGATATATATATATATATAGATATATATATATATATATATATATATATACACCATACCACACACACACACACACACACACACAAAACACCCAACACACACACACACACAGACTAACTAATAAACCACTTCTTTCAACCCTTTAAATTCGCAGAGCTCACAGAATCTACTGGCACACTTAATGCATCAACAAAAGCAGGAGAAAACTAAGAAAATATTATTGTCCATCTCAAAATACAGTGTTGATTTGGTCCATGTGGGAATGCTGTGACTCCCTAATGCTGTGTCAGTGAGATTGAATTCTTTTTGAACTGATAGCATTTTTCTAGTATACATCAGTATCAGCAGTTCTCTGTTGATGGCAAATACTGCAATGACGATAATAGATACCTTGTGTTTGCTGTTGTGCTTTGGCACTCAGGTCAAGAGTACAGGAGATGGTTTATTCAGACAGCTTGAGACCCTCCTACCTCCATTTGAATGATGCTTTTCAGCTGTATCTCTGGTAAAATACATGCATGCAGTCATTTTTCATTATGGATATTTGTGAGCCAATTGACACATTTGAAATCTGTCTTTAATGCAAAAAGTGCTTTGTGTGTGTGTGTGTTTTGCGACCCATTTAAAGAATTAGAGTTCACCCAGTAATATAAAAGTCCTCTCATCATTTACTCAACCTCATGTTGTATGATTTTCTTTTCTTTTTCCATGGAGCGTCGAAAGATATATCAGACAGAATCTTTATACTGTTCTTTTAGTAACTGACAAACACACTATGATAAATATAGTTTGGGGTCAGTAAGATTTTTTTAAAGAAATTAATACTTTTGTTCAGCAAAGAGGCAATAAATGGATCAAAAGTGATAGTAAAGACATAATGTAACAAAATAATTTTATTTCAAGATACGCGGGGCAGGATGTGACACTAACGTCTGGAGAAATGGCTTCTGAAAATTCAGCTTTGCCAGTGGACACAAATTAGCAGGTTAGAATGATTCTAAAGGATGTGACACTAACGTCTGGAGAAATAAATTCCTAAAAAAAATCATTGCCAGCCATCACAGGAATAAATACATTTTAAAATGTAATGATAAAAATATGAAACTTTTGAATGGTACTAACTCAAACATCTCCTTTTTTCCACAAAAGAAATTCATACAGTTTTGAAACAAACAATGAATGAAATGATGGCAGAAAGTTGGTGTGAGTATTAACAGTTATGTAAGCTCCAGTGAGAGACTGATGAAGATGATGAGAGCATATGGAATGATGGTAAGTTTGGCCTGCCTGCTGGCCACACCTGCTCTTCCTTAGCCCAGCATTGCTGCCTTAACGCCTATCCTCGACGCTGCGTCGTAGAGCCTACGGGCCATCATCAGAATCTATCATGTGGACAGAATTGCTGACCAGCTATTACTTCTCTGCAGTTGCCATAAAACCAGGCATTAATGCTATTGTCCTATTCTGCTCTGTCTTAAACAGTGGAGTTCTGGTTGGAGGCAGCCAGTGGAAAATGGAAATTAAAAACTGTGACAGTTACTGTGAAATTGTACCTGATAAGGTGGTCTTCTTACCAGAGCTATGGAAATTCAGCAGTCCAGACGGATTACATTTTTATCTGAAAGTTAGTCTCTACAGACAGAGCTCATCTTAGTATTATTATTATTATTATTATTATTATTATTATTATTATTATTATGATTATTTATTATTTATTTATTTATTTATTTTATTTTTTTTATTATTATTATTATTATTATTTTTTTTACATGATTTAGACACTGATTTTTTATATTTAAACATTCATGGGGTAGTGTAGTGGAGCCTAATTATTAAAAAACAAAGCTGGTGACTAGTAATTGAAAAGTTGTAGGTTTGTACTCTGCAAAAGTTTATGCTAAAACTTTGACCATTATTACTTGTATTGCTGTAGTATTTAATAATGTACTTAAATATAGGGAATAAAATTCTGGCCACAAGCTGTTAAATATTTCATGCTATTATAATAAATGACCATTATTAAAATTTTATAATACAATGTCATAAGTAAATTGAATACCAATCCAACAATGCTCAAAATAGACTATGTCTGAATTTTAGCATCACTATAATATACAATATGAAAAACTGATGTAAAAAAAAAGGATTCCTGAAAAAACAAAAGTATTGCGCTTTCTATAAAAAATATACAGTTTCTTGAGCACCAGATCAGCATATTGGAATGATCGGAATGATTTTCTGGTGACGTGGCAAGTACGCGGTAGGGGCGATACTAAGAAGACCGGCTGGTCTCAGTAATGTCTGATCTGAAAATTCTCAGCTTTGCCATCACAGGAATAATCTGCATTTTAAAAATAAAAATATCAAAAAAAAAAAATAGTAAACTTAACTTAAAAGTATTTAAATTAACAATAATTGAATTCAATCAAAAAAAAAAGCAACCTTGGTGAGCATAACAGTCTTCTTTCAAAAAAACCAATATGGAATTCTTACCGACCCAAAAAAGTTTTAACAGTATTGTAATCTGAATGTATGAACAGAGTAAATGAAGATTCACAGTTAAATATCCAATATCGGGTACTGGTGAATTAAAACAAATAACCAATATGGTACTGAGATGTTCTGGATTCCTACTCAAATATGTTTGAATTCTCAGCCTTGGACCTTTTGAGGGAATGTAAAATGTTAGACGGTCTTCTTACATTTTATATGCTTAGGGTACCTCAGGGGTCCTAGTGGTCGGCTCACACCATATTCACTATATTAGAGTTGTGAGTTTATACTGCATGTGCTTAGGGTCCTCATTTTTAGCTTTGGCAATCTCAGACCACATGGCCTTAGGCTTTGGAGGCCCCTGGCAGTCTATAATTTGGCTTGCACACTTGCACTGTAATTCACTTAATAATTTCACAGTTCAAGATGGTGCAGTTATTAACAAATGCCAACTAAAATTAAATGCCACAATCATTGTGTCAAACACCTGTTGAGTAAAAAGGAACTTAAAAACTATGTGTTAAGGCCTAAATTTTCAATTAATGCACTTGACATAACTTCTTATATTTAAGAGATGTCATAACAAGAGATGTCATCCTCCATCTGGGGTTTTACTGGTAAGATAGGAGGGCGCATAACTGCCAATCTGCACATGGTCATTTATATCGCCAACCATTAACCATATTTCTATTTTATCCATCACTGAATTTTATGATCTGTTTATAATTATCACACCAGCACAGGCTCCAAGACCTTACTGTGGCATCTTATTCATTGCATGGGTCAACATTTTTGTCTGAATTTTTAACTGAATAGTGCGACTGGTCTCATGTAATACAACTCGGAATGCTGTTTGGGCACCTGTGACAGGATGAATGAAGACAGACAGATATCTTCATTCTTAGATCATCTCTTCATTATAAATAGCTTATATATCTAAACAATCTATTGGGTTGATTCCAATTTATTATTTGGATGCTGGGCAGTACTGATGTCCCCAAGGACAAAGGAATGTCTATGAGAGATTGCTGCCAACTCTGCAGCTGTTTTCTCCACTGTCACATAACAGAAAGGGTAGGTAACTCTGCCCCCACAGTCTCCATATCCTAAAAATAAATTGCAATCAAGGCGAGATGCAGGTTCGCAATGCACCAAAGCATTGCATGCACCTGACTCCAGTGAAAGGGGCCAAATGGCTTCATGTCTCATTAGTGGAGCGAATGATTTAACTTTCATTTAAATCCAGATTCCACCCACTTATCCATCTTGTGTCTAATGTTTGTCACTGCCTGAAATTGGATGGCTTTGAATGTAAAGCAGCCATTTGACATTTTAAGCACATCAAAGTGAGATTTGGTATTTGTTTACTGCCATGATGGTAATTGTGGTAGTGGTAACTGTCTTTGAGAGTGTTTTGAGCATAAAAAAAGAAAGACTTCTGTAATGTGCTTATAATATTTGCATGGATGTAATTATGTGCCATAATGCATTTTCCTCCAGTCAATATCTGTTTAAACCAGTTAGTATGAGAAGGACTTAAGTAGTAGAGAGAGTGTTGCAGATGAATATTGAGCTGAGGAAATGTAAACATAATTTAATATTGCATTTGATATTTAAAAAGTTCATCATCAAGAAAAGTTCATCCAAAAATGAAACTGTCTTTCAGGGTTCAAAACTATATAGACATTAAAAAAAAAAAAAAAACCTTCAACTAAAATTTAATTACAAATGGAAAATACAAAAATAAAATCTCATTCAAAATATTAATAACAACTAAAATAGTACTGTATCTCAATAAAACTAAAATAATACTGCTGTCATCTGAAACCTGTATGACTTTTTCTTCCATGGAATAGAGTTTTTTTTTTATAGTGCAGAATGTCCAAGCTTCTATTTTCCATATAATAAAAAGTGAATGGTGACAACTGTCCAGCAATAATTTTAGTTTGTTCCTCACATAGTTTGGCTTCAGCTGATTTGGATTATAGTGCATGAGTCATATGGACTACTGTGGTGCTTATATTGTCCTTTTTTAGCTTGACATCCCCTGGTCACTATCCACTTTCATTGAATGGATGAGAGCAGCATACCATGAACATTCTTCAAAACTTTTGTCATACAGACAACATGAGAGCAAGTAAATGATGACAAAATATTCATTTTTGGGTGAACTATCCCTGGAAAGTAAGCTGTGAAAGAAAATGATGGAAAACTAAATCTCAAAATAATGAGTTTGCTTGTTAAATTTGTTGAACATCTCAGCCAGGTATTCAAAACTTGTACATTGATTTCACCTCTCATTCTGTCTCGATCGCTCCCTCTTTTTGTTCTTTCAGTTCATTGATGCTTAATGATTTAGAGTAGTGCCCCTCAGCCTTTCTGTTTGCCATGGTTTAAATCCACCTCGATTGCAATGGGACTGATCATGTATTACATCATGCCATCATCGCTTTGCACATCACCTTCTTCTCCCTAGGCAATAAGAGCTAGAACTGGCAGTGAATACTTATTGCATTTTTAGCAGTAGATTGTCATTGTACTTGTTCTGTCTCGAGAGTCAGAGCTCAAAGTACAGTGGTAGTAAAGTTCAACCCGAGAATAGAGCTGTCATGTTGATGTATTAATTTAGTTCAATTAATTGTAAAGAATAATAAAAAATAAATGCATAGTCCACCCCAAAAATGCTAATTCTGTCAATATTTACTCACCCTCAAGTAATTCCAAACCTGTATGAGTTCCTTTTTGCTGCAGAACACAAAAGAAGATATTCTGAAGAATGTTTGTAACCAAACATTTTCAGTTTCCATTGACTTCTATTGTATTTTTGGTCCACACAATGAAAGTCAAAGGGAATGGAAACTCTTCAGTTCTTCAAAATATATTCTTTTATCTTCCACAGAAGGAAGTAAGCAATACTGTGCGAGTAAAATATTTTCAAGAATTTTCATTTTTGGGTGGACTATCCCTTTAAGGAATTAATCATGACCTCAACTCATATGCAGATGTTATATTATGGAATTTTTAATTTGCTTTTAAAAATTAAATGATTGGCAGTCCAAAAAGAAAGTCTCATACTTAAACCAGTAAGTCAAACAACTCTACCTACTGGTCTTTAGTCACCTCTTTCTGTAAGTTCCTGTGGTTGTACCAGATAAAAACACTTAGCCAGTATTGGCTGCCATCTGGATGTGCACGTACACACATTGTTTTCCTGGCAAATCGATGACTCCCTGTCTATGCTTTAGAAGGCGAGAGTGCGCAGCAGGGGGTGTCCGCTTCAGCCTCTGAGGCATTCGGAGGAGGAGTCTAGACACATGCCATTTTAAAATCCTACAAATCAATGCACGCTCACAGAATCAATAGGGGCCTCCTATTAGGAGTAATTAGAAAGCCAAACTAAGTTCTGCCAAGCATATCTACCTATGGTCTGGTGCCTAGGCCATGTAATAATGTTCTAGGTGATTTAAAGGGGAATGCATTAATACCTAAGGGTTCCTTAAGGGTTTCCTATTTTTCAACTTAGGTTAAGTCTCACTGAGGAATGATTTGGAAAATGTGTACTGACTGAATCTAATAAACTAGTGAAGGGAAATGCACTGCAGTGCTGTACACATTTGAACATTTTGTTCTGTTTACCGTTTTTTTACTTTCATTGTTTTGAGAACAACTCTGTAATAAAGAAACCTTGCCTTGGGATAATTTGTACTTATTGTGGTATTTCTCTTTGTTTGGAACACACACTAGGTGTTTTCATTAATAGTTTGTGCTGCTGTGCTATAGAGATGAAATAATCTATTTACATAAGGACAGGTATAGCCAATGGCCCAGTTCTGAGAATAAATGAATTTTGATCATATTCCGCCAGCACTAATCGTCCCTTTTAAAATCAGTATTCACCTCACACCACTGAGAATTGTGCCACAACCTCTATGCAAACACCAAAGGAGTAGCCATCTGCAGACGTTATTTACAGGCAGCGTTAACATCACAATTTTCATCACAGAAATGATATGACGCACAGCTCATTCTCAGATCCCTTTTCACACCTCCTGCACTTTTTATCAAATTACAGGCTTGTCTTCCAAAGAGTGATTCTAGAACCTCAACTGCTTCCCTGTGGCTTAGCTGGCTCTCTGATTCGGAACAGGAGGATTAGCATGATTGATGTAATGTACCCTGCACCCAAGCTCTGAATCTTTTTCAGACACAACATGCAATATTCGCCCATTATACTGTCTGTAAGGGACAGCCAATTCTTCTTTAAAGTCATCCCTGGGTTAATGTGGTATATAAATGCATAGTTATGTAATAAATGGAGGTTCTGTTATACATCTTGGATGCATCCTCTCCATCTAGTGCGGCAGTGAATCTAAAATAAAAGGAATGTGCAATGAACTCAGTGCTGTATAGGTGAAACTTCATCTTCTTGAATGGGGAAATAGGATTCCTGAATAGTGTTGCATAAATTTATATATTTTAGCATTGTAGCACAAGGAACTGGTCATTAGTGGATTTCTATGCACCGACTGGCTCTTACTTACTGTATCAAAGACAGCCCATGTTTACGATATGCTCTATGTACCCGTGGTGCAGAGTGTTCATACATATTGTTTTGATATTAAATTAATAATACAGTTTAATTTTTAGTTCCCAACTATTTTGAGAGTGTGGTTCATATCTAAAGGAAGTACAATTTCAAAGCAAAACCCCTCATTCTCCACTCTCTGCACTGTCAGTGATATGTTACCACCTTCAGATTAGCCAGAATGCTTTTTTTCTGTGCTCATTTAGAAATGAAAGAATCAGGATATTATTTTAGCACCGAAAGAGATGTGTAGAATTAATGTGCACGTATGGCAGCAGGAACAAACAGATGGAGCCTGAATTTCACTCTCTTTCCATCTCAGAGACCACCAATTAATTTCCAGGTGGGTGGGAATATAATGTGGAGGATGTGAGGGTTCTTTGCAAGAGGAATGTGTTAAAATTTCTTCTTCATTTAACTTCAAAGGGACTAAAGCAAGCTGGAATGATAGAAGCTTTTCGTACTGTAGTGAAGACAGAAAGCAGAACTACACTGTATAAGCATGGGTCCAGAGTTCCTGTACATGCGATTAAAATAAACACATCAGTCTATAATCATTGTAGAAAGAATTTTTCTTTAAGCACATCCCAATCTATTGCATTTATGCACCTCAAAATCTATTTTAATAAATCCACAAAATAAAATGCAAAGAAACGTGCCATACTTCTGATGCTGCAGAACAGCAATTTTGATTTATTAAAATAAAACCTTAGATTATGGCACATTACATCCCAGAACCCTGTGTACGCAAAAAAAAAAATGATACTTTCAGACTGATAGCATTCAGACTGATCCATTTATCCACTGAGCTACAAAATCCTGGGACCAACAGTGGCAGACGAATGAAGATTTGAGCATTTGATTTAATCAGCAAGAAAAAAATGATTCTCTCAAATCCCTGAGAAATGAAAACTTTGTGGAACGTTGAAAAATAGCAACTCAATTTGCTATTGATTTGGACATTTTTAGACTTGGAAATGAGCAAATACTGTGCTGCAGACTTTAAATAATATACCATATATTTATCAAAATATTATTTGAACTTTTCAGTGCCTAACTTAGTTAATATTCAAAAGCTAAAAGTTTTCCAGTTAGTGATGACACAGCCAGCACATCTGTGCTACCCTCTGTCCCCATCACTTGTTTTAAACAACCCGATGCTTTCACCGCATCCTTTGACCTCCTTCTGTTTAAATATTTAGGTCTACTTTCCCTCCTGATGTCTGTTTCTCTGTGAGCATGACAGCGTGTTGAACAGAATGCATTACATTCAACCGGGTCGCATTCAGTGTTCGGTAAGTGTGATGATGTATATCTGTACCGGATCTTTTACAAGGTCACTCCTCTACTTGAATAAAAAATGTATTTATCCGTAAATGAGGCCAGCAAAGTTGAAAAGAATGCTGTATTCATTTCTGAGGAGAACAGGCTACAACAAAGCAAAAGTGAAGCAATGTGTTTAAACCTTACAAACAAGGTGAATTAGCACATCAAAGTCCAGCTCTGTAGGAAAGAATGCACTATATTATATTCATTAAAATATCTTAAGAAAAGCATCCTGCTACTTTTGCTGCGTACTTAGAGGAGCTCAATACACCCTGAATGCAGTGTTTGTGCAGAGGCACTAATAAGAAATCATTGAGACTCACCTCATTTAAAATGCATGAGGCAATGGATCTCAGATCTAATCCTGGCAATTAGCAATTAACAAAAGAGACTCACAAGCACGCTTGAATCGGAGAGTTGTTTAGATAGCACTGTGCTAGATCTATTTGTCGTTAATATCCGTGTACTTCTGTGACAGGCTGAAAAATAACCAATAGTGATTTAGCCGGACAAACTTTATGCAGTATTTTGTGTGGACCTGTCTGTGCCGCTGCCCTGTGGTTGTTCGCAGGGGGAAAGGCTTTCATTATTGCTTGACCCGTTTGCAATTAAACTGACCCCAGCTGTCAACGCTGCACAGAGTGGCGGAAGCTCCCATCACTCTTGGGGTGAATAACTTCAACATCCGCTGTTGTGCATGTCTGAGCACTAATAAATATGCAGGATGGTGTGTGTTAACTAAGGTTGTAAAGATGTATGCTTTATGAATACATCACGGCAGCCACAGTCCACAGTTCTCAAGGGTTTTTGCCACATTGTGTTTGTTGCTTTGAATTTTCTATTGTGGTTCTGTTTTGGTTTGAGTTTCTTAAAACTTTCATCTACTAAATTTTACTATACTGTTTAAATATTTTGGGATTTGGCAAGATTTATTAATGGTTTTGAAAGCAGGATTTTTATATGCTCACTGAGGCTGCATTTATTCAATCAAAAATACAGTAAAAACTGTAATATTGCAAAATATTATTACAAAAAATAAGTGTTTATAAGAAGTCGCCTATGCTGACTAAGGCTGCATTTATGTGATCATAAAATACAGTAAAACAGTAATATTGCTAATATTATATTGTGAAATATTGCTTTGTGAATTATTACAGTTAACAATGGCATTTCAAAATGTAAAGCTGAATTTTTAGCAGCCGTTACTCCAGTCTTCAGGGTCACTTGATCCTTCGGAAATCATTCTAATATGCTGATTTGGTGCTCAAGAAACATTTCTTATTATAATCAGTGTTGCAAACAGTTGTGCTGCTCAGTATTTTTGAGGGAAGTTTGGATTTGGAGCTTTAGGAAACTTTTGGGATAGTTTATAAATATATAACATATTTAAAAAAGCTACAGAGAGTCTGTATTTTTTTCAGTGTGTGGCTTCAGTTGGTTCTAAATGTTACCCCAAATTCAGAAAAAATTCAAATAGGAGCAACTAACAAGATTTGTCACATACAGGTTTTGCACACAAATACATGCACATGCTTATCGAATGAGACACAATGTCTTTTGTTAAATTTTTTCCCTCCAGTTGGGAACCACTGCTGTTTATTACTAAGAAAATACCATATGTTAGGTTATAGAAAATAACATCCAGAAATTCCTCAAAAAAATACATGATTTATAATACAGTGCTGAGGCTGAATATGTAAATGTGAAGTGCTTACCATTGTTGACCTAGTAACCCACTGCCCACCTCTGTTCACAAATACAGCAATGTATTCCCCTCTCTCTGTTTGCTTTCTACCAATACTAGCTTGTGTGTAGACAGTATGAATGCTCCAAATGGTTACATGAACAGTTTTCGATGGCCTCCTCTCAGATGTGCCGTGGGGAGGCATAAAATATTAGCTTCCAGGTGCTAATTAAAAATTCCAATGCTGACAGTCAACACCACGCCAGAGATTCAGTCGTCTTGTCTCTCTATGGGGAGAGGAATAATGTGATTATCTTTTCACAGAATCAATTCAGGTTTGTTTCATAGGAAAGAGGGACTCTCAGCAGAATGAGCTGTTTGAGGTGGAGAAACAAAGGGAGTGTGATGTTTTTGAAGGTCCTGCTTTCATTTCTCCAGCATCTGGTGCCTGGAGTCTTCACAGACCCTTTGCGCACATAAATGCTTCAAACAGTAGTCCTTTCTTTCTCAAAACTAAGTATAGAAATGGAGCTTCTGAGACCAATACCAACAGCTGAGCGCTATGAGAGCTAGTCTTTGACTCTAAACTATACTGAGGTCAAAGTGGTAATATCAACAAAGCAAGCTCTTATTTTCCTTGGTACTATTTTTCTGTAAACATGTAAAGATGTGAGCTTAAGGGAACCAGTCCAAGTGTTTTGGATTCTTTGTGCACAGGATTTTTCTTGGCTGAACGCATACTAACTAAGGATGTGCAACTGGAAGATCAGGATTATAATTAAGGGATTTAGGCTGTTTCTATTATAACAGAGAGGTGCAGATCCTACAGCCACAAAAAAAATAAATAATTATAATTTTATTTAGCACTGTAAACAGTTTCATATTTAGCCATTCCTTGAGTATCTATATCATGAACAGTTAAATGTTCCCCACTTATGCAATAATAAATAATATTCTTATATTTATTTGTTACCCCTCCATCCAAGTACATCTCTGCATCTTACTCTATTCTATTCCATTATCATCTATAGCACAACTGTTTATACAATGTATTTATTTGCAAATTTATTTATTTTTTTTCCTGTGTGTTGTTGTTGTCTCTGTGTACTGGAAGCTTATGTCACTAAAACAAATTCCTTGTATGCGTAAGCATACTTGGCAATAAAGCTCTTTTTGATTCTGATTCTGATTCTGATATTACGGCTGTCATTTTAATGTGTTAATTTGCTGCAACTTATATTCCAGTATCAAATATGTAGAATATTTGGTAGGGTTTTTTTTCCCCTTTTTTTTTCAAGAGACTCTTTCTGCAGGCTACATTGTTACCCCAAGCGATTGTTTTTAGGAGAGATGTTTTTCAAACATTCATAAACTAAACAACTGACTTTCTTTATGAGTGAATCATTGAATCATTTATTCAACCAATATGACTTATTGACAATTGACTCATTCAGAAACTAAACAAGTGGTTGTCTTAATTAGTGAAGTCATTACATTATTTACAAATGATTAGTTCAAAAAGGATGAAGTTCAGCCACTTTTTATAATGTCTACTTCAGTAATCTAATGTCTTTTATTCTTCTTTTTATGACCTGGAGCTCTCATTAGTTACCATGGTTAATATATGCCATTATTACGACATCATTACATTTCAGTTTAGTTCCTGTCATGTCTGTTATGAGCTCTCATTAGTTACCATGGTTTCTGATTAGTTAATCCTTGTCCAGCGTTTCCTGCTTAGTTCCCCCATTAACCATGTGTGTACTTATAGGCCTGATTCTGTTCTATCCCTTGTCGGTTATTAGCGTATGATATGTATTGTGTTATGTTATGTCTGTTTGGAATTATCCACCTTCGTTTATTGTCCTTATTCCTCGAAAAACCCGTGATAGAATAACCGACCAAAAAAATAAAAAAATAAAAAAATGGACTCCCCAGTGTTACATCTCCTCCTCAGACCAGAAAGCCAAAGGTGGCTGGAGTATTTGGGCTGGATGCTCCAGAATGGCAGCCTCTCCCTCACAGTCAGCAAGCCCGAGACACCAACAGGGCTCATCCAGGAACCAGAGCCAGAGTCCACCAAAGCTGCAGAGACTAAGCATGCTGATCAGTCCACCATAAATCCAGGAGTGGACATGAACCTCATAGATCTGTGGTCCGTGGATCCAGTTCCCACCCAAGTACCCACCCTCAAACCTTTGTCTTCGCCAGTCCCGTACAGACTCCTATACAATCCGGTCACATCCCTCCATCTACATCCCTATAAAACCCCATCATACTACCTCCTCCGCTGGTTTCAGCCAGTCCCTTGGATTCGTCAGCCCCACTCATCCCCTCAATGCTTCCTTCCATGTCCTTGGCTCTGCCTCTGCCGCTAGCACTATGCGGCTCATCAGCCTCGCCTCAGGCTTCCCCTCCACCAGCCCATGTCTCCACCTCGGCCTGTCAGCCTGCCAATTCCACTCCGGCTCTACATTCCTTCAGCTACACTGAGGCCCGTCTGCCCTATGACTCCTCTGGGCTCCCTCATTCATCCGGACAAACCTCGGTTGGTCATCGCTCAGCTTCCGCCACGGACTTTCGGGTCTCTGGCTACACATCGACCCTCCACCCCTTCGGCTTCACTGGGCTCCTCCCTTCCTCTGGTTTTCCTGTCGTCCTCGCTCGCTCCATCGTCGCCCTGGTCAGCCGAATCCCTGGCTCTGCCTCAGTCATGCGAGCCAGCCACTCCACCTTGGGCTTCCAGGCCTTCGATGTTGCCCTGGTTCTTCAGCCTCTCTGCTCTGATGGTTCCTCCATGTACTCTGGTTCCGCCTCTGTCGATCGGCTTCTGGGTGTCGCCTTGTCCTTCAGGCAAAGCTCCTCCCTGGTTCCTCCCACCGTTGACTCCACCATGGGGTTGGTCTCCTCCGAATTCTCCAGGTTCCAGTCCTTCACCAGCACCATGCCCTCCACCCAAGTCTCCACCCTCTTCCCTCTTTTCTGTCATCTACTGTTGTGGCGTGAGGTCACACCTTCCGAGAGGGGGTGCTAATGTCACGATTACATTCAGTTTAGTTTTCCTGCCATGTCTGTTATTTTATTTTTTTTTTATTTTCAATTTTCCTTTTAATTTTTTTGTTGCGTTTGGTTTTTGTCACTCTTATTAGTTTTTAAATATAAATTAATATCTAAATTTTATTTAAAAATAATAACAAATATAAAAACTAAAAAAAAAATAAATTTAACAATAACAGCACAGATATATACTGTTAATTTGATACATTAATCAGCACGTCCTTTAGTTAATTAATTTTATCATTGATTGTCATTCATAGTCTTCCAATATGATTTAAACTACTGCAGTTATATCTGATCAAATGCGTATTATTATTCTTTACCTTGGGTTAAACTAATTAATTTTATTTGCTGGAACAGCAGCTACACTAATTATGTCTCTATTTGTTTTCTCTGTGTTTTTGCCACGGGATTTGCATCCCGTGGTAACTAGGATTTACACAAGCTCCAGTCTGGATCCAGAACACCTGTGAGGAGATGATGCCAACCCCTCAGAGGACCTCAAGATGATGCTAACCCAGAGACAACATACATAACTTCCACATTTTGCTATAAGTTTGATTGCATAATTGCTGTTAATAGTGTTAATCGTCTGTTTGTTTATGGATCTTATAGATTTTTCTGAACATTTCTGCCGTATGCACATAAACTGACAGTCACCACTGATAAGCTACTACTAAATATTGTAGAAACTTAATTTTCTGTAAAGTTGCTTTGCAATGATTTGTATTGTAAAAAGCGCTATACAAATAAACTTGAATTGAATTGAATTACTGTGAAACTAATTAAACTAATGAAAATATGGGATCTTTCTTTCTTTCCAGACCTGCCATCCTTTCTTCTAATCCAAGGTTGAAATTAAGTCTCAAGGCAGTAGTTGAGGTAGGGTCCATGTTGAGGTAGAGTAACTGATTGCTTGGCCCAACTGTGCCATTCGTTTAAGGGTATGAATCTATTGTCATTCTTCCTCATTACAGTACAGCCTTCCAACGCCTGTGCTAATTCCTCCACTAATTCCTTAGAGGAATCTCTCCGCTGCCCCGGCTAGCATAAATCATTTTTATCGCTGGTACTTCGGCCTTGATCTGCACAGACAGGTGATGTTTAAACCCTATGTGGATGGTAAATCTGCCAACTTTAATTAAAATGGCATCTTTCCCTTTTTGTCCTGTTGACTCCAAACACACTAAAAAGTATCTCTGAGTACTTACCTCAATGTTTAAAAAAATAAACATATATATATGTGTGTGTGTGTGTGTATTTATAACATGAAACTAGTGTATTATTCATTATCCAACAGATGAACTATATGTGTGTGTGTGTGTGTGTATTTATGTATGTGTGTGTGTGTGTGCATGAAACTAGGGGATTATGCATTCTCCAACAGATGACCTAGTTTAAGGTAAAGTAAATTTCAGAGATGGTGATTCATGCTATTAATTAATAAATAAAATAATCTGCAACAAATAATACCAGTAAATGACAATGAACAATTGTCAGTTAACAGTCAATTTCCACATTAAAAAAGGGCCTGAAACCCAAGGTACTCCACAGCTGTCAAGGATAATAAAATGTTTCACTTTCATTTAATGCAGTCATTTATCACGTTTAAACTGCGAAACAAAAAGGTTAAGTGAGATCCCACAAGATATATGCTTTAACGTCAACATTTTCCACCACAAAGAGCCAAGTCATCCATGACCTCTTGTCTGTCTTCATTGCTGTTAATGACAGTGTGAAACTCAATCAATAAAAGCAATTCATTTCATTTTGCATGCTAATCATTCAGCAATGCTGAACACATAAGCCCTTATTTGAGAAGCGCATGAATTGTGGCAACAGTTTCTGCTCGCTCCAGCTGTAGAGCTGAAATGAAAAACTCATTGAGAAAAGTCAACACTGATTGCACTGTACTCTATTAAAACGCAAATATTTATGCTGTGACATTTTCCACAAATCAATAACTTAATCCACTTTCTGCCAAATGCTTTTGAAAAAGGCCATGCTGTAATATAATGGTCTGGCCTTTTAACTACAAAAGCCTTTCTGTGAATTGAAGTCCAGACCCTGAATCCATCCATTCTCATCTTGGAGGGAGGTCTAGTTGTGTATTGCTATATTCACACCAAAGCAGAATACAGTATCTGTCCTTAGTGCTAAATACAGTTTACACACACTTTATTATGAAAATGAAGAGTCACAACTCATTCTTTTTTCTAAGCATTTAGCAATTTTTAAGCATTCTTTTAGTATTTGAATAATCAAATTATTGTTGTAGTCCGAACTACTTTGTAATCCGCATGTAAAAGTTTTGGTCCAGTAAGTTTTATTTTTTAAAGAAATTAACACTTTTCTTCAGCAAGGACAGATTAAAATTTATCAAAAGTGACAGTAAAAAAGTTTCAAATAAATGCTGTTCTTTTGAACTTTCTATTTTTATCAAATAATCTTAAACTGTTTTCAGAATTGCATGAAATAAACAATGAATTCTGACTTTCTTTCTTGCAATTCTGAGCTTACATCTCAAAATATTTCCTCCGAATTCTCAGTTTAAATCTCGCAATTCTGTTGACATTTATCTCATAATTTGAAATGTTATTTTTACATTTGCAAGTTTATATCTCACAATTAAGACATTTTTTTTATTCTGATTTTTTTTATTATTAATTAAATTTCATTGTTATATTATTTTTTTTTATATATGAAATTCTGAGCTGAAATCTTGGATATCTGATTTATATATATATGATTTTTTTATTAATTAAATTTCATTGTAATATTAAATTTTTTATATGAAATTCTGAGATAAAATATTTAAAATATAAATATAGATATAATATATATAAATATAGATTATATATATATATATATATATATATATGTACTTTGTGTGAACCTAGTCTATGTGAAATAACCAGCTTCAAAAAATTGTCTGTGTGGACAGCCATATATATATATAGATGTACTTTGTGTGAACCTAGTCTATGTGAAATAACCAGCTTCTATAATTTGTCTTTGTGGACAGCCATTCAATTTTCTATAAAATTTTTCATCTGGGCCCTGCTGTTTACCAGCAGAGATATAACAGTCATCGGTGTCTCCGAGACATTATCAAAACCTGACAAAGTGCCCCAGTGTGGGCTTAATAAAGATCCTTTATGAGGCTGAGTGCATTTGCTGAACTTAAAAAAAAGCAGTGGACTCCATTGATGTCATGCACAGTGCGATTTATTTACACTTTCTCTCTATCTGTTATCAGACACAGGCTGCTATTGTTTCTTTAGTGTGGGCCACTTATGACGCTTATTTTGCGAGAGGTGTTACTTTAAGTGTGACTGGCACATGGAGTGGCCAGTCTATGGTGTATTTTTATGTTCCCCTGATTGTCTTTATGTACATCTCTCATATACAGAGGTATTTCAAATGATTTTAGGAAGGAGGGGAGGTGAGCTTCACAACTGAGTGATGTCTTTGCATTGATTTAGCTCCTGGGTAGGTAGAGACCACAATTTTCCCTGTGTGAAGCAAAATCAGCAATTAAATGGACTGAAATGCTGTTTTGTTAAAATGTATGCTGCGATTTGCATGACATTGTTTTTGTTTGAGGACTAAACAAAAACAGTACTTTACAATGAAGGTTTGACAGTGATAAAGATTTCCCCTGCTGACCTTTTAACACAAGGCACTATGATGCTTTTGTTAGACTGAAAAGAAAGTGCCGCCCACTGCATTGAACCTTCAAATTCTCTTTTATCAATACTTTATTTATACATGCAGTAAGAAAAACATAGGTCAGAATTTGGAATAAATAAATAAATTTATTTATAAATGCAGTAAGAAAAACATAGGACATAAATAAAAAAACAAATAAAAAAATAAATAAATAAATAAATAAATAAATAAATAAAAACACTGTTATAAAATGTCAGGCATCTGGTTTCATATAGTGTTATTTGTTAGAAAATTTGCTATTTTTATAGGCAAATCATATCAGATTGGAATGGATGGATTTAATTTTGCATTAATTAAAAAAAAAATAAAAAAAAACTTGAACATCTATCACACTTACCCTTTGATGTATTGCAAATTCCTCAGTGGTCTTCTGAAAAAAGGAGAAAGAAAGATAGCATCACAATTATTTTCATCAAGCCACTTAATGTAATGATTGAACCTTTTTTTTCTTTTAAATTATCAAAGGTGGAAACTCAACCTTTTAAAAGCAAGTTACATAATAATTCAGTCTTTTTCATAATTCATAACAAGTGCAGCATGAACTATACTGTAACACAAATATCTGAACGGTGGGAGATAAACGTTAAGCTCTGTCAGACGCCCCCAAACCACCATTTGATGCTCTGTGTCATTTGCTTTAAAGGGGCCTGTCCTTTGGTTAAAAGGGTCATAACAACATAACACTTGCACATTGGCTATGTAAACGTGGGCATGTTAAAAACAGAAATATATAGAATAGAAAAGCATTACATCTAGTCGCAAATCCCTTTGTGCTTACAGTCTTAAGAAATGCTTTCAAGTCTCTGTAGTTTGATGAAGAACGCATATTTAGGCACTAGTTTTGTTCTGCTTATAAATGCGTCTTTTGAGGAAGACGCTATGTCTATTAGGAATAAGCTATGTCTTTCATTTCGTCTTTCATTTCATAAGCAGAGTGCAAAACCATCCTTCATTTAACAGCTGCTCAAAAAGGCTTCACTTTTGTACAGAATGTATTCTTGGTAAACACCATGCGTTAGTGCAAAATACAGTTAAAGATTACTAAAGACACAAAACAACAGTAATTTGGATACCATATGAAGAGTTATGCATATGCAGTGGCCCCATTAGTTTGCTTGGAGATGTTTACAACTAAGGAGAAGCTAAGCAACTGTCATATGAATGTGCTGCTGATGATTTATAGGAAATGCTTATTCTACAATAAATCACTCTATGACCTGTGTAATCTGCTCATTAGCCAAAGATGGTCATTTTTTATGTATTGATTAACTGACAGTATGAATAATATATTTTTCATACAGATAAAGATGTTATTGTTTTTATTAAGAGTTTGCACAATCCGTTAGTGTTGTTCTGTAGGTTACATGTTACACCAGTAGGTGGCGACAAGTGATTGTTTTTATGAGTGAATCATTGAGTCATTCATTCAACCAATTCATTCAAAAACGCTAATTTATTCTGGAATGAAACACCACTACTGTGTGTTGGCATTTTTGGAACTAGTTGTGTTGGCGGACCAAAAACAGATAAAGGTAAATGTAAGTGACTCAGTATTAACCTGTTGTTTAATAAAACTGAATTGATAATATAATCCTCGCAGTTGTTGTTTTTAGGATTATCAAGGATGCAGATTACCATGCTCATGCAATATTGCTTACGTTTCTCAGATGATTGTCTATTATTATTTATATTTAATCATGAATCATTTTATTACATTTAATTGTATTTGAGTAATTTGTCACATTGAAAAAGAAAATGCAGACTGAAACAGAATGTCACAGGTCTTTGGTGTGAAAGCAGAGAAATCAATTTTTAAAGTGAAGGGTGACCCTCAAAGCAAGACAGATCTATAGACAGCACATTAGTCCCTTGTGATGACAGACATGAGTTTGAATGATTAATGATGCATGTGGTTGAAATAAAGACTTATTGATGTGACCTTTGAATGTAGAAATTTGATGCAAATGGAATGACATAAATCCGCAGGACTTATCCTTCCTGATATTTCCATAACATCATCGTCCTTCCCGGAAGAATAGAATAGTGTAGAATTTTGGCACAGATGTTATGCACTGAACATGGAAATATCTCTGAATATTATTCAAAAAGTAAAACAGAACGTTAGGTGACGTGTTGTCAACTCATAACATTTTGTAACAAATTTAAATGAAAAATAATAATAATAATAATATCACATAATTAAAGAAAAAACTAAATATAAAGGGGAATTGTGATTAGTCACATTTTATACTGAAGTGAATATTTATTATTTTTATATAGACACACACTATACAGTCTTGATTATAAGGAAGTTGTTAAAATTGTCACCAATAGTGCTCAGAAAAAAATAGACAATTGGATTCAACAATTAGTCAAAGAAAATGTATTTGACTCACATGGACCTTATGTCACACTATATTGGGTACATTATTTGTTACAGACTTTCTGCTTTTTTTTTCTGTACAGAAAAACAATTGAATTGAGCAACAAATACTGCAATGAATAAATTATAAGAAAAAAACAATATTGCATTTGAAAGATATGTGACAACTTGCCCCAATATAAAAAAGCAACTGGCATTTTTAACTATAATACAAACCCATTGCTAGAGAAAACACTAATTTGAGTGAGTTTTGATTTAAAACCTTACAGTTGTTAAAATACAGTCCTTGTGAACTTTATTCTGTGACAATTACCTCCAATCTCCTTAAATATATCTCACATAAATGTCTTAATATAACACAGTGCATTCCAAGGAATTTATGATATATTGCACACATTCTAGACTCTTTGATCATTTAATTATAACTAAGCCTTTTAACTTTGTTTCAAGGTCTCAGTTTATTTTCATAACCATGTATAGGTTTCATCTATGTACTTAATCTAAGTGATGTATTTGAAAAAGATTGCTAATTAGTCATCTTAATAGTTCAGATAATGACTCCATACAGTGCGTATAACAGCAAATAGCTATTCTAGAAAACTGAACACTATGATTTTGGCTGATGGGATTTTAATGAGTAACAATATCTACTTCTTGCCTCGTAAGAGGAAATGCTCTCACTGAAGCAGGCGTTGTCTTACCACAGATTTAATGTGTCATTACGGCACAGGCATATACAATGTTGTAAGACACTCAGAAGAAACTCACAGATGCTTCCATCTGTTTAGCTCATATTTACCGCTCTGTCCCAATTCTTCTCTCTCTCTTCTGGGTGGGCAGTCCAGGTTAATATTGATCCGGGTGCTCCTACACCATTTATCTAACACTCTGCCACTGTCAACCCCACTACAGCTCAAACACTTGGGGTCCTAGGATTTTGAATAGCTCTGCATGGTCTTTTTATTGGTGAGATACTGATGATCCACTTAAGTGTTAATGTAAACAAAATGTCTATGCTCTATGTTTCTCTCTCTATCTGTCTATCTCTCTATCTTTCTATATGGACTATTTAATGTAAAAGGAAAGCAGGAAATGTCAGAGCTGTTTAAAGGTCATGTAAGCAGTGTCTGAAATGGCACTTATACTTAATTTAATAATTTATCTATTGCCTTTGTCTTCTAGGTCTCCTTCTGGCAGCTGTGCTTGCTGTATAACAATCCAGAAAGATTCAGAGAAACTCTTTATGAGAATCTAATAGGCCTTTTCTGTTTCTCTCAAATATCCATATGTATAATTGATGCCAACCTCAACAGTCCTGCTGTATATGGAGATGAACTATAGGCTAAAGCAATGTTTCTCCTAAAGAGTTGAATGAGCATTTAACCCAGCTAGAAATAGTGTTTCTCAGCCTTTTGTCTTTTGTACTCCCATAGCTATATCAGTAAAGCTCCAGTACGACTTTATAAGTTTATTCATATTCATATTGACCTGTGTATCATTTAGCATTATCATTAATATTTTTATAATAACCATTATTAAAGCACTAAACTGAAGCAGTTACAACATAATAAATGGATTTTAAAATGTTAAAATAGAAAAGTTACTTTAAATGTTAATATTTTAAACAATATTACTGTTTTATTGTGTTTTATCAAACACAGCCTTAATAAGCATGAGACATTTCTTTCAAAAACATTAAAATACTTTTGAGCAGTATATATATCTCAAAGTTTCATTTACACAAAACATATTATATATATATATATATATATATATATATATATATATATATATATATATATATATATATATATATATATATATATTATTATAATTATTTTTATTTATTTTTTTGCTGTTATTCTGTTATTGACAACAACAACAACAACAACATTAAAATCCTTTGGACATCCCTCATATTATAATTTTAAGGTCATTTATTATTTGGGGTTAAAAAACACAAAATCTCTATTTTTCATTGTGCTACAATACATAAATTTCTTGGTACAGACCCACCAGAAATGCCCATGGCTGAGCTGTCATTTCTGCCACAAAAACAATGGTTCTTCAACAAAAGATGAACAAGAAGTTGGCACACCATCTCTCTCAGCCATTACTGCCTGTTGTCTCCCTTGTGTTTTTGCTTTCTCTTTAGCTTGTGTTTGTTCCTTATCCTCTGCAATACCGAACACACTTTCTGTATAGCTGCATCCGCCTCAGGAAGGTTTAGTTACTTGCAGTCTCTACAATCATATCAGTAATAGCGACATAGCTGAATTCCCATACCGTAATTTGACAGTAACACATATTTAATAAGTAAAACCACTCTTCTGCAAATAATTAATGAGAAAATCAGCGTCCTTCATTAATCTCAGTCAATTTGAAAAACAAAGCCTTGGTCTTTGATCCATATTAATGTTATGAGTTTTCTGCTGAAGCAAACTTTAGAAATTAAAACTTTACTTAAGTAAGCTTAAAAAGTTTATTTATTTATAATTTTTTGGAAGGAGAAGTATGTTGTTTTGTTTTGCTTCAGAAGAGCTGTGATTTATCGCAAAGCTGAAAACTGGGCTAGATAAGAAGAGGAGGGTTTTATACAAATGTGTTTGCGGACACATTGACCCACAGTCCCTCAAATCCCCATAGTGTGTGATGCTGATTAGTGATGGCTGAGCAGTAGAAGTGTGCTTTCATAGTTCCTGCATCTCTGAAGACCAAACAGGGAATTTGTTTTCTGAGTTTATATATATATATATAAAATTCTTCTGCTCAAAGTGGATATGGCAAAAATGACAAATTTATGTTTGATAGGATAATCCCAAGTTACTCCATCATAGGTGAGACATGCATCAGTTCTCCTTTGAAAGTCGGAGGCAAGGCATCTGCTACTCTCCTCAGACAGCATGAATCCCATGAGTACCTCAAAAAGACTGTGGTACACTCTTTTTCTGATGAAAGCCTTTTGCTCGACAAAGTAAAATTCATCTTTAAACTTTTTAAAATATATATATATTTTTCATACAAAAACATGAAGAAAAAAACTGTTATGGTGTCTGCTGTTATCACAGTCAAAAAATTGGTCAACAAAACTCATTCTTGTAGATCTACAATTACCCCATTAGGCAAGCTTATCATTCTGACTGAATATTCTTTTAGATTTTTTTATTTTATTTTTTAATGTGATTTCTTTTTCTCTGGCAGGGTTGTGTGCAACAGACTGCCTTTGGAATAGCAAACAGGATGCAGTTCAAATTTGTTTGTGAATAGATTTAAAGTGAATTAAAATTCAAATATATTTTTATACTGTAAATGTAATTTTAAGACAAACTTTGACTGCTGGCTTGACAAAGCCTTGTTTGAAAGTGTTCTAACATGTTTTAAAGTTTGATAGATAGCTAATGGTATCGGAAAAGTGCAAATTAAACTAGTCAGGTAACGTTTGCAAAAACAAAATTTTATAGTATTTCTAGTGTGTTTTTAGTTGGCTTCTTCTTTTGGTTTCACAGACAGACAGAAAGACTCACTGACTAACAGACAGACAGACAGACAGACAGACAGACAGACAGACAGACAGACTGTCTTTATTTGCTTGAGAGAAAACTGTGCTCACTGGTCACCTTTGTAACCTTGCTCCAAATTAACTCTGTCCTTTCCTGGACAGAGCTTTCCTTTAAATCTTTCACACCTTAAAATTAGAGTGTCTGGGTTATTCATACAGTTAAAACACTGTTAAAAAATGATATAGTGTAAGTGACAGTGTATGTGAATAACTCATCAGACAGATCTATTGATGAACTGTTCGATGTCACGTAGGCTAGGTCAGCAAGGAATCTTGAGGTTGTATTTGATGACCAGCTCAGTTTCACACAACACAAATCAGCAAACTATTGACTTAAACAGACCAGAGGCTGCATACACACAGAAAATCCGAGCCTACCTAGAAAACACTGACTGCCTGTACATATGGCAGAGGCTAAAGCAGTGTTAGACCCTCCAGCAAAGCAGATTTTGGATGTCTCTCTTATCTAACACACCAGATTTAACAGATCAGCTCTTTAGCAATGTGTTCCATGACCTGAATTGGGTGTGTCAGATTAGTGAGACATCTAAAATGTGAAAAAAATAAAAAAAAAATAAATAAATAATAGTAGTTGGCCCAAGTAAAATGAGCACTATAAAACTGAGCATGTGTCATCTGTCAACTGAACGAACATGCAGTTGGTAAGTGATTATTTTAATATGGCTGTCACCCAACTGCAATGTCACCTAATTAATATTCATGAACCAGGCTGACAAACTATGAAATGTGTCCTCTACTTTTCAATCATTCCTATGATCCCTGACAGCCTGGTTTTTCACCATTCAGAATTGTCAAAATTTAGAATAATGGATGGATGGATGGATGGAATGCATTACCTGTGTTGCATTTATTTGAACTGTATGTGGTAAACTCATCTTCCTGTCATTCCAATTCAACTTCCTGTGGGGCGTGGCCAATTCAAAATCCAATTCGCAAACTGAAAGGGAGCCACATCTTCGATTCAGAATTTTGCACAACCCTGGATCCCTCCTAACCTTGATGTAAAGCCACTTCTCTGCCAACAACACTGCAGCCAAGAATACAACTTCTCCAAATGATGATCAGGTGCTGTCTGTAGCTGAGATTAGCAGACATTGCAAAAAGTCACCCTATGAAAATGTATTGGCCCAGATGGAATCCGTGGCAGGCTGCTGAGAGAATACCTTAGTAAGCTGTTTGATGTACTCTCAGATATCTTCAACACCCCACAAACACTGGCTGCTGTGCTTAAATTTCAAAACTACAATCATCTTTGTGCCAAAGAAATCAATGTTAACATCCCTTAATGACGACTGTTATCTCGTACTCACACTCGTCATTATGAAGTGTTTTAAATGACTGGTCATGACCCACAATAAGGCCTCCATCCCACCCACACTAGTTTAGTGTGATTTACAGTCACAAACGTTCTTCTGTGCATACCATAACAGCCGCCTTCCACTTGGTTATTTCCCAACTGCACAATAAAAATACTCATGTTAGAACACTCGTTGACATCGGTTCAGCGTTCAACGCTATTATAGCACTGACACTAATTGGCAAACTCTCTGTACAAAGAAAAAACACCAACCATGAGAGTTTAAAGAGAACCTGTGAATGACAGAAAAATAGACAAAAGAGATGAGCTTCAGCTTGAGATGGAGATGAGAGCAATGCAATTATTGTTTTGAAATTCACATCAACGTTCCAATATTCCATATTCCACACACAAGGTTCTTCTCCAAATTTAAATGTATGAATGTACGCATAGGCTTATGAATGTTGCCACTGATATTGCAGATTGTCCCATTGTGTTCCTATATACTAGAGTGGTGAATACTTAATACAACAAATGGAGTTTATAGAGTTAAAGTTTATTATTACCTATTAAACGGAGTATTTAGATGGCTTACTGTTTGTGCTGTTTTCAGCAAATGTGCTGAGAGATCACATAATCATCTATTTTTTAGGGGGCTGACAGCTTAATAGCAGATTTTAGGGTAGATGAGATGACAGAAGAGAGAAGACAGAAGCCTGTCTAAATAGGGTCTAGCAAATGCCTTGTCCTTACAATGGCAAAGACACAGTAAAGGCTCAGAATAATAGACATGAGCACCCAGATCTATGGATTTGTGGTGAAAGCAGGTCATCTTGACAGCAATATCACTGTTCCTGTTACATAAAGCTCCTTCATCACCTTATCACCTCTAGTTTCTTCACACACACACACACACACACACACACACACACACACACACACACACACACACACACACACACACACACACACACACACACACACACACACACACACATATTTTCTATGTCATTCACAGGTACTCTGTAAACTCTCATGGTTGGGGAAGTTGTGGCTTAATGGTTAGAGAGTTTGACTTCTAACCCTAAGGTTGTGGGTTCGAGTCTCGGGCCAGCAATACTGAGAGTGCCGACTGAGGTGCCCTTGAGCAAGGACTGCTCCCTGGGTGCTGCAGCATAAATGGCTGCCCACTGCTCTGTGTGTGTGTGTGCACTTTGGATGGGTTAAATGCAGAGCATAAATTCTGAGTATGGGTCACCATACTTGGCTGTATGTCACTTCACTTTCACATATTTACCTCTCAGGAGTTTTATTTCCAGAGCTATCCAGGCTATCAATCATCCCATAAGATGATTAAACAATGCTGCTTCTTAATTTGTACACTAAGTATTACGGCTGTCATTCCATTAAAAATGTTAAGCAAATTAAGTACATTATATGCCAATAAAAACATCAAATCAATCACATATATCAATATTTCAAAGAAAACAAGGCTTTTGCAATATTTCAGAGAATAATAAGTAATATCTATGTTGTAGTGTTCTGTGACATTGCATGTTTCGAGATGTTGCTTTAAGTTAAAATGATTAATTGTGTTTTTACTTTTTATACACACCAGTTGTACTAAGCCTTAGAAGCAGAAGTAACATGACATGATCAGAATGTGACAGATTGCACTGTTGAATTAAAAAAGCAGCTTTGAGAGATTTGGACTTATTGAACCCCACTTTTCTCTTAAACTTGTGCATCTGAATGTGAATTTCTGTAGTTTAACCTCAGTCTGACTGACATGATTATAGGCTCTGTTTAATAATAGCAGAAGTTTCTGTTCCATCTGTTTGATTTTGAATAAACGGATTGGCATTCATGCACTAAAGAAAGAAGCTGACTCTCTCTTACTGTACTGTACAGACCTATGCAGTTAAATGTGCATGGAAGAAAAGCTTTTAGAAAGGTCAGGTAAAGTTATGCCGGGAAAATATGAATAGAAAGGAATCTTTAACTGCTTTATAATAGAGTGGGCATTAAAAACTTGAGTGCATTACATTAATTGGGCAGTTCTCAGAGACCACAAACACAGACTGTGAGAAATGAAAAACTGAAGGAAAGCCAATAATATAGCAAACACACCAGCAACTGTTGCCTTTTAGTTTTTAGTTTATTGCTTTTTAGTTTAGCCTTGCAATTAATCAGTGTTCACGAGGGTGAGGATAATATTTATGCAGCCAAAATGTCACAGTTACTTTGAGGCACTGAATTTAATTCAGCTGAGAATTAGCCAGGGGGCTCACACAGTATAAATACAAATCTAGCCCCGGGCGACTTCAAAATTATGTTAATAAAATGTGAAATATGGCTGTGATATTTCCTCTTGGTTTTGACAGGGAGGTATTTTTCTTTGGCAAAGATTGGCTTTATGGAGTGAATTCTAAAACTGTCATAACTTTGCGCTCATTACTTGCTAATAAATGCAAGCTTTTTGAACTGTTGTATGTGTGTAGGAATTTAAATGAAATTTCAGCATTTCTCAGGGCTCCAGACAAAAAAAAAAAAAAAACACACAGAACTGTATTAAAACTAAAAATAAAAAAACCAAAACAAAAACAAAATTTAAAAATAAAAATAACAATTACTTAATAAAGATAAGAATTCAGGAATGCTCAAGTTCATTAAGTGCAGTTTTCTATTTTAACTTCTCTTCTAACAGTCATTAATGAAGGGACATTTTAGGATAGAATATGACAATTTAAGTTATGTTTATTTTATCAATCTATCAATCTATCTATCTATCTATCTATCTATCTATCTATCTATCTATCTATCTATCTATCTATACTGTATATACTGTATGTATATGTATATATATATATATATATATATATATATATATATATATATATATATATATATTATTATATATATATATATGTTAAGGGTTATTTTGTTTGTTTGTTTTTTCTGGTTAGTATAGTAGTATGTGTACTTTTTTGGAAAACACCTAATTTGATGATGCCACTCCCATGATCCATGATCCAACTATGAAAAACAATAGCTGATAATTATTTGTAAAATATTTAAATGGGTTTTAAGAAATTATTACCAATATGCATCTTCAGTTACAACGTTGTTTTAGGAACAATTACTCTAAAGAAAGTTGTGTGCACATTACAATAACGACTTAATTCAGAACGGACCTAACTGAAAAATTACACAGTTATGAGCTCAGTAACGGCTCTGAATGATTTACTGACTATGATTTAAACCGCTATCTCATGAGTGACTTCAGTTGTGCTTTCCAAATCTTTTTGACTAACTCATAAAAAACTGGTTCATAAGAGTCATTCGTTCTTGAATTGGACAGCATGGCTCGTGGTGTGTTTGCTCATTTCAAATGGACCTATCCAAAAAATGACTCTGGGTTCAGTGAGGGAGTCAATTGTGAATCCTTATATGAATACACTCAAAGTATTCCAAACTATGTACATTTTCAGTTATTGTCACAAATGTGTATGTTTGTTTAATTTGGAAGCAGTTTAATTGCAGTCTGGGGCCCTGTTTGTTTTTGCTTTGCTGTTTCATCTGCTTTCACTCTCTCACAAAAGGTGATATTTGAGCTGAACAGTTAGTAAGAAATATCATTCATCAGACAGCATGGTAAATGAGCTCCCACCTCCATCCAAACTGCATTTACACACAGATACAATGTTATTTTTTTCTGAGGAGCTCTATTCAGGACAGGCTATAAATGGCTATATAAGAACACCTATTTGTTTCATGTCAAAGACTGAAGTACTGTGAACTGAAGAAGTACACTAAGGCATATTTTCCCAGCCATAACTCTACCTCGAGAGAATTTCTATGCATACATAAGAGAGTGCAGGAATTTATGAGCATTGCTTTGCAACAATTGGCCAAAAAATAGTGTACCTATACAAATAGTTTGTGCTCTTCATATGCTCTCTGTCTTGATAAATATGCTTTATGATCCACAATGTTGACTTATTCTTTTCCAGCAAATACGATGAAATTACAAGAATAGCTTATTCCTAATTGTTTTTCATGAGCACACCGAGCATGCTTTCAAAACATAGATTTATATGGACAGCTGCAAAACTGTCAAGCGAAGCAGTCGGGTAGAAGCTGCTTTTGAAGGAGAAAATCTCTGCATGCTTTTTCTTCAACCTCCCACACAATTAACAAAGTGATTTTCACAGCTCTCTGTACAATTAATCATTCACCACAGTTCCTTTAACACAAACGCACCACCAACCCCCACAGAGCCGAGCCGCAGAGGGTTGGATCCGAGGCCAGTCTGAGGCCTGTTTCATGCCATGCATAGAAGCAGTGTGCCGTGTAACAGTATACAGGCTAATGTTGTGCTTTAACACTGAGAGCGTTTCTGATGTGTTACTGAACTAATAATGGACATCTGTTATTAAATGGTTATCAAAAGCCAATGAAAATGATTAAGTTACCAGAATGGACTACACAGAATGGAACCCAATGTAGCAATAAACTGCCTAAATCAATTTTGTATTTATTTATGTTGTTATATGAAGTTATATTCAATATATCTTATGTTACATTGTTTATTTTTTTCTTTTCAATTTCATGATTATATTTGTAGTTGTTTATTTCACTTTTTTATGGTGTATTTTGACACATTGGCAATATTCTACAAATAAAAAAAAAATAAAAATCATGCCAACACAGTTCTTTGAAAATGAAATTGCTTAATTTAGATTCAGTCAGATTTACTGAATAGAAAGTATTTGTGTGAGTGTTAAGGTATATGGCATTCTTGTAGCTCAATGAGCATGCTGCTAGCAACACTAATGCCGTGGGTTTGATTCTCAGAGAACACACACTTTGGATAAAAGCTTCTACCAAAAATGTGAAAGTAAAATGTAGTTTAATCCAGTTTTTAATTTTGCTTTCTGAAAGCATACATGTCAAATATATATGTTGAAATGTACTGTAGGTTTATACTGCATTTTCACCATATTTACTTCTGAGTTCCACAAGTTATATGTAACAAAAATAGGCTTGATGCTGACACTACTCGCACCTACGCTTATGCTGTACTTCTAGTAGGCAACACTGTGTTGGTTAGGTGAACAGTGTGGATATTGTAACCTGTTAATGTAAGCTTTAAAATAAGCTTGATAACACATTGTTTTGGTTGTTCATCCATCACAATACATCTTTGCTTCATCCACACAGGGCAAATCTGTCACAAGAGGTCAGCATGATGTCACAGCATATATGGTATTTCATCAGTATGTAACAGCAGTGACCCAGGAACACAGCAACCCAGTTATGAGTTAATAAAAGGTAGGAGGCTGAGATGAAAGTGACACCCAGCACCTGTGAGTCAGAAGAGCAGAAGTGAGACAGACAGTAAATCCAGACAAAATGGGCAAGTGTGTCTCAGAGGAGACGTTTGAATCCCAGCAGGATGGCAGGTTCAAACGCAGGTACAGAAGCAGTGCTGCTGGACCTGACGTCCCCTTCAGAGCTCTCCAAGCTTACAGAGATGAGAGGAGAACTCTCTGGCCAAGACCCACATCCCAAGCTGACTATCTACAGGCCATGTGGGGGAGCTTAGGAAGATAGATGGATTTGGAAGGAGTTCAGAGGGATTTGATGGTTGTCGCTGAGGTAGCTGCGCCACTTGGTCTGTAACACTGTTGACGTCTCCATGACAGTGCAAAATTTTCAGCTCCTTGGCAGGTGCAGGACGCCGGCGAGAAAGGGGATGTGGTGGAGAGAGAGAGTAATTGAGATTCGGCTTCCACTGCCAATAGCGCTGAGCACTTTTCCTCTGGGATCTAGTGTTTTATTACCCCCTAAATGGCTACTGACTGCTCTGTATTTGAAGCGTGACAAGAGTGTTTGCTTAAAACGTGTGACTGAAGAAGCAATTGTCCTATGTCTGTCGATACCAAAAAGAGTTTTGAATAATTAGTAACGCAAAGATCCAGAGAAATAAAAGGATGAGGACCCAGCATGAAAAATGGAGCATAAACAATGTTGCCTGTTGTTCTGCAGAGTCCTGTTGGTAGAGAATTACTGCAACCCTATGATCATCATGAAAAGCAAGGAAGAAGAGAAGAGAAGAGAAGAGAAGAGAACGAAAAAGAACAGTGCAGTACAGAAAAGAAAGGAAAGGAAAGGAAAAAGAAAGGAATGAAACTGAGCTGAAAAGAGAAAAAAAAGAAAGACAATGACATTTATGGAAAATGGGAAAAAAATAGAGAAAAGGAAATAAAAAGAAAATAAAAGAGAAAGAAAAGTAAAAAAAAGAAATGCAGGAGACAGACCAGCTAAGGCCAACTAAGGTTTGAAAAGAAAAAAAAAAGGAATGAAAAGAAAAAAAATAGAAGTGAGAGATAGAGAGATTGAAAAGACAAAAGAAAAAAGAGAAATTAAGGAAAATAGAAAAAGAAGAGAAGAGAGGAAAGGAATTAAAAATAATGAAAAAAGAAACAAAAGCTGAAGAAAGAGGGAAGGAAAAAGGCGAAGAAAAAAGAAGAAAGAAATAAAAAATGATTAGATGTATCATTTAATTTCATTTAAAAAAAAAAAAAAAAACAAGAGCTGGAAGAATGCAGTAAACAAATGTTTAGGTTGAAAACAATGAGTCAAGCAGACAGATTAACTATTATAATTTACAGCTAAACTGAACTATAATTTGTTTCCACAGAATCAAATCGGCTGTTCAGCGATAATAAACCAGCACAGAAGCATTAAAGGAAGAAGATGGAAGAGCATCACAACATGGCCATTTACACCCATACTGATGGCCTCTGTCACTCTCAGTGTAAAGTCAGTTGTGTGTAACACACAGTTCCTACTCCACATACATGTTGACTAAAACCCACAGCTGAAGCCATTTAACTAAAAGTGGGAACCTTTTGTTACCCCAGCGAAGCAACATTAGCCCTGTTCCTACGTCAGCTTTGATGAAATGCCACAGACCTGGGCTCATGTGCGCAGGTGGGCTGCTTTTGCCAGTGGGTACACAGAGTCTAAACACTGTTCCTCAGTCAGCAGGGAGTGGGATTCGGCACTAATTTACGGCAGTTGCCCGGGAGCCCTGGGATATCGCCAGCTGGACTTTTGGCAGTTTATTGAGTGGTTACATGATCTGGCGACTCAGTGGACTGATTCACAGTCCGCTTCTGTAACCGCTGAATTCATAAAATGCCTCCTCAGAGGCAAAAAAGACCATTTTGTTTGTTTGTTTGTTTTGTGCAAAGCAGCACACAAACTCATAATGCATTTCCTTATCTTTACAGCAATGCCATTTATTTAGCAGTCTGAACCACACCTAACGGGAAACACTGGACAGAGGGTGCAGCAGACCTGAGAGCCCCTGTCTATTTCCAACACCCTTCATCTAAGCCTGACACCCGTTTCCTTGGCAACCGCATTGACGGTACAGGGGCTGTGGGGGTCGTGAAGTTCTGAGACATCAGAGACAGAAGAAATGGGAACTACTTATGCAGGTCCTGACACTACTGGCTGGCTTTGTCTAAAAATACTACTCCTCACCTCACCCCAATATTCTCCCTCACTTCCCTGCCTGATTGAAAACAAAATTTATGCAAACCAGTTTTATTTAATTTTAATGCCTAGTACCGTTCTCCTGTTAATTTTTCAAAGAAACTATATAAAGAAAGAAACTACATTTTCATATTAAAGCTTAAATTAGCTTAAACCACTCATATAGAATATAACTATTTGGCAAATACAATGAGGTAAGGGCAGCTTTTCTACAGCTTCACACATTTTATCAAAAGTAACAGGTTTCACCGTTTCCATTTTTATTTTGTTATATGAAGGTCACGTTAAACTGTCTTTTATTTTTAATACTTTTAAAATGTACGCCGTTTTATTGTTTTATGCCTTATCCTTCATTTGACAAAACAAACAAACAAACAAACAAACAAACAAAAAAAAAACTGAAACATTATTGCAATTTAAAACAACTACTCTCTATTTTAATACATTTTAATATGTAATTTATTTCTGTAACGGCAAAGCTGAAAAACCTCAGCAGCCATTACTTCAGTCTCTGAAATCATTCTAATATGTTGTTGCTCAGGAAATAGTTTTTTATTATCAGTGTTGAAAACAGTTGTTCAACATAATATTTCTGTGGAAAATGTTATATATTTTCTTCTTCCCAGAATTCTTTTATAGATAGATGGATAGATAGTTAAGTATACATACATAACATTTTTTTTTTCCCTGACCGAAAGAATCAACATCATTTTCACAGATTTCACATGCATTCTTTTCATTTTAAGTAGTTTAGAAATGGTTGAAATCTTAAAATCTGTAGAGGTAAATGTGCCACTTTATGAATATTAAGTGCTGAGTAGCAAACTGCCATTAAACATTGCTTGTCAAGATGAATAACACAGTGGCAGAAGAGATATGATCTAGAGAGAATGTCCTTCGTTTCTTTCTTTGAAGAATAATGTACAGTATGATGTTATTTCATGAGTAGCTCTCTGTGTCCCACAAACCTTGTATTGGGATTACAGTGAACATACACAATCCTAAGAAACATTGAATGAATTATATATGCATTTTTGGATTAGACATATTTACCTCTAAGTCTGTAGATACTCCTTTGCTGAAAAGCTCAATCCACTGGTGGTCCAGAATGTTCAATGTGATTAAAAGAGCAAAAATTCTGACCTTGCACTTGATAACGGTCATGCTTGTTCAGAACAGAACAGTTGAAAAGCCTAAAGGTGTTTATTGATCCTTCCTGCATTACTCCAAATATTGAGTTCTGTCTCTGTAGAACATAAGTATGAGGGTATTGCTGGATAATTTGGGCTCACCAATTTGTCTCCTGGCACCCACACTGCAGCTGACAGATATGGCACAATGAACAAGGACTTGCTGTTATTATTGTTGTTTAATAGCTTGGCGGGCTTAGATTACTTTGAAGCAGTGTTCCGAGGAAAAATAGGTAAATGGAAGTTGGAGAACTGTGGCTGCTCTGGCTTGTTTAAAACTGGATCACAATGCACAAAAAGACAATTTTAGAAATATGCTAAAACCTCTTCCATAAGGAATGTCTATGTCTCTGCGATTGAGGCTGCAGTTTTTTTTACGGAGCATTATCCTTCTTTATTTGAACAGTCTGTATACTTTGAGCTGTACAGTGAAGACAGATATAGTGCTTAAGTCTTTAAATGAGCAGCTGCACCACATGAAAGTACAGGTATGTTGGTTTAGATGTCAGGAAAGGGTATTCATGTAGTTCGAGGTATTCATCTGCTTTTCTTTAAAGCTCTTCTTTTTATCTCTGCTTTTATAGCTGAAGTGTGGTGGTTAGTGCCACCAATAGCAAAAAAGAAAACAAATAAGAATAATAAAATAAGAATAATAATAACAAAAGAAAATAATGTTATTATTAAAGAAAATATTAACATATTTTAATAAAAAAAAAAAATCCAAATCCAAAACTATTAATATATTTAAATAATAATAATAATAAAAAAATCCAAATCCAAAAATGTACAATTTAACTTTTTAATAAAAATAATAACAATAATAATAATAACAGGGATAATAATAATAATAATAATAATAATAATAATAATAATAATAATAAGAATAATAATAATAATAATAATATTAATAATTTATGATACCTAATGCATTAAATAATGCAGTAACATACTGGAATGCAGTAACATACTGGACCTTTTTGTAAAGCATTAATATGGAAAAATACCAAAGATAAGATAAGAATATGATACAATGCATGTAATGCAAATTTTATTAAAAGTTTATTTGTGTGGAGGCTGGGCTCTAAACTAGCACTGCAACTATGTTTCGCCAGTGGATAAAAATTTCATTTTCTCTCAAGAACATCACCTCTCTCAAGAGTCCACTGAGATTTAATTCTTCCTCTTCAAAAGGATTTTAATGACATAAATGTGACCTCTTTTTTTATCTTCCTCTTCACTGTTTCTTTTGCAACATAATTGATGCTTCAGTCCGAAGGTCTCTCCACCATAAAGGTGTGCACTGAAAATTATGGTCAGATTTGAAATGCAGTGACCTTTGAAGTGCTTTGTGATAGTCAGCTCCTCACGATTCTAGCCCATGAGTTGCTCCTTCATTCTGGTGATATAAGAATGGCTAGAGGACATAGGAGGATGGAGGGCGATCACTAGAGGCTGACAATAGTGTGTATGTGATCCAACATGTCTCCCTGAATATGTGATTTCACTCAATTTCAAGCATGACTGCCCCGCACGACTCATGCATTTCCTTAAAACATTCCCAGAAAACATTTATCTAATCCCTTTTAGGGCTTCTTGGTTCTGTAGGCTGGATAGCACACAACCAGGACAGGAAAGTGTCAACTTTGCACATGCAAGTGTTGTATTTGTACCGCTAATGCTGACAGTTAAATAAAAAATACCAAATTATAATTAAAAAAAAGGTGTGTGTGTGTGTGTGTGGGGGGGGTGTTCCTTCCCCCAATAGTTTTTTTTTTTTTTTTTTTTTTTTTTAAGTTTCCTGGTCACTTTTCTCACATTTAACATTTAACTCTGCCAGCTTTAATTTGAATAATCAAACTTCAAAGGCTTCTTGCTTTTTTTAAACCACTGTGTGCCTGTGCACTGAACGGCTGCCATTCTGCTCTGAAATGGTTTGTGCCTTATCTCAATAGACAGATGTCTTCTCATCTTCAGTTTGGTGATTTCAGCTTCTTGTGGGTCTAACAATTTGACTGGCTCAGTGACCAGCAACAAGCTCAAGGTTGTAAAGTGTGAGGTAAAATGTCTTTCTAAACCGGTTTAACTTGCAAAAAAAAGGGCTACTGCAAAAAAAAAAAAAAAAAAAAAATCTATTCTGCTACAGATAATTAATTAATACAATTTACAAAGCAGGAACAAAATGTCAGTGGCCTTACTGTCCCAAAGGCTGGATTAACAATGGATACTGGGGCGCATGCCCAGGGGCACCATGACTAGAAGGGCGCAGCACCACACCCACAGAGAACCAGCAAAATAAGAAGAATAGCAGCACAATAGTACACTAATCAAGTTTTCAAGCTAATTTCATAGGCAAATAATGATGAGAGAAAAACAAATATTACAAACCTAAATATTTTGAAAAATAGACATTTAAAAACAACATTTGTAAAAACTATTACAAAACTGACATTTACAAAAACAAAAAGCTTTTTACAGTATGTGTTATAAACAATAAAAAACATTTTGGTGGGTTTTAAGACCCATACTTGATTTATTTTGAAACTAAAAATTGTAATCCTGCTAGCAATCCCCCCAACCTTTTTTTTTTAACGAAAAGAAACAATATTCTGTTATTCCCCAAGCTTGCTGATGAATAACACAAAGTGTGTAAACACTAGATTTGATTCAGCAACCCCCGCCCCCCCCCCCCCCCCCAAAAAAAAAATAAAATAAAAAAAATAAAAATCAAACAATAAACAAACAGTCGAGTTGATAATGAATAGATGAATAAACAAATATTACACATGAATAACTTCTTATTTTAACTTAGAGGCAAAACTGAATGTTCACAGAATACAAAGAAGTTGTGCCTTCAGTGTCTGCTGTGAGGACTGGACTGGTAGAACAGTAAAGCTGATTTTTTTATTTTTATTTTTTTTTAAAGAAATCTAGTGTTCTTTATTTTAAATACTGTAGTTATACAAATATGCACTTTTTTCAAAATACATTATGCATGCTTTTGTGCTTTAAGATACAGAGTTCAATCGTTTTGTGCCAGATCTGGACACAGACAGTAAAGGTCAAAGCATTTTTGTGCATTTTGTTTGGTCAGTACTGTCTCGCTCCAGTGCACAGTCAATACACACTGAGGTCAAGTGAATATCGAGCGTAATGCATGGAAATGTCATTTTGTTTGTCTTTGGGATTTAAGCAAATAAATAATTTGCACAAAATAAATATGCCACCAGAGCAAACAGATGTACTATGGAGAGAGCTTCACCTCACAAGAAGATATGTCAGAGGGTCAGATTTATATTTAGTGAAAGAGACTGTGATACCTCTCACAAAATGTCTTTGATATTGCACATTGTACTGAGTGAAGCTTTATAGGCTGCATCTGGTACACTAATTCACCTGCAACCAACAAATCAGTGAATTTTCTTCTTCTTCTTCAAAAATAAATAAATAAATAAAAATTTCCTTTTATGTGCAGGATTTTTTTTTATGTTCATACGGTTTAAGTACAATGTGAGGATGAGTAATAATTTATTTTTAAAAATATTAAAATTATACAATTTAATAAAACACAATTACAGTAATTCTACAAAACTGAATCACATAATAATCCCAGTGTCCCAAAACAATTGAGAAAAATAAATAAATAAATCAGTTATTCATCCTCAATCATGTTGCCAAGTTTCTTCTGAGGCTAATTATCTCATGAACTATCAATAACAACAACAATAATAATAATAATAATAATAATAATAATAATAATAATAATAATAATACAATTTAATAGTGCCATGGAGTATAGGGTACATAAAAAAAGTTGATATTCTTCACAAATTCACCTTGTATATTCCATGGTAATATGGTTTTGGAGCAGCGTATAGGGTGAAAAAATAATTCCTTTTTGGGTGAAAGCTACCTTGAAATGAAAACGAAAGTGCCTATTTGAGACAGCCTGATTAGAACAAAGACCTGTTGCCAATTCTATTGTCCTTTCCTTCATAACAGCTCTTCCACTGTACCACACACACTGCCAGCCCAGAAAAACCTCATTGTACTCTGTTGCTGGGCTGGTGGGTTAATGTAATGTGAAATATGAAGTCAGACTGCACAGACCGTGCGGCTAGATTTTATAAACTAATCAGTCTGAGATGTTTTCTCCAACGATGTGTGTTCCTTAGGCCAGCACACATTAACACCGCTTAAAAACATGCACAAACCATTTCTGCTCCATGGCAGTTTGGAGGAGACGTGTCTTGCTTGTCTATGAGATAAAAACCTCACCAAAAAAAAAAAAACTGTGAATAGTAGGATGACACTTGTGATGTGCACACACACACACACACAAAATCACATTATACTTTTAGATATTGGAAGTATTGGGCTGAATTAATAACCCACTGTGTGCTGGTTGAATTCTTGAGCAATTTTACCAGAAACTCTGCATAGTACTACAATTTTTTTTTTTCAGAATTTTCCCCGGAATCCAGCATGAAGAAAATAAATAAATAAATCTGTTCATGTTGTCCAAACCAGTATGATTTTCTTTCTTCAGTGGATGGCAAGATGAGAGGTTAAACAATGTTTTACACAGCTTTTTTTTTCATACAATGAAAGTGAATGGTGACCGACTCCAAAAAAATGCAAAAAGGCACCATAAATTTTAATGATAAATTGATTGCTATATTGCTACCTTTGTGTGAGTAAAATATTGAAACAATATATAATTTACATTCGTCATCATAATATATTCAAATATAGCATTCCAACATGCTTGACGGCAGTGATGTTAAATGTGGTTCTCTTAAACAGTCACGACATGCCAAATTTGATATGCACATAATCAAATATTTATTTATTTTTGCTTCACAGCCCCTAGTTACCATTGACTTTCATTGTATGGAAAAAGCAACATAAATATCCAACTCCTTTTGTAGCCTATAAGAAAGTCAAACAGTTTTGGAACAACATGAGAGTGAGTAAATGATGACAGAATATTCATATTTGGCTGAACTATCATATTAAAAACTGTCCTAAAAGTCTCTTTGAAATGCTTAGAGGCATCTCCAAACAGTTCGTCTTTCTATGACAAACACAATGTTGACCAAAGGCATTTACATCAAATGACAACATAGCCATGCTGCGGCGTATTTGAATGTAAATCTCTGAGTCTGCTCGCAATTCTTCCCCGACTCAGCAGACAGAATCTATTTAAGTATTACACTCGTCAGCAATTGTGTGGGCCTTTGTTTAAAGATCAAGTCTCCCAGACGATCACTTGAATGCACTTGTCCATTCAAATAAGACACAGGCTGATATCATTCCGCATGCATTCAGCTGACAAATCAAGACTTTATTAGTTAGCCTGAAATGTCCACGAAAGAGGCAATGAAGTAATAGATGGACCGCTTAGCAAAGATACAAAGGATCCAAAAATGCTTCAATTTTCTCTTTTAACTACAAAGCAGGAAGGATAGCAATTGGCAAAGAAAACTTAATGTGGGAGTGTTCATCCATCTGCGTGCACAGATGGGGAGAACTAGCTAGTGAAAGACCAACACGAGCCAGCCACACAACTCCTAACAGTAGGTCAAAGCAAATATCCACATAACAGATCTGCTGATTCCTGCTACAACAGAAGGGCTGTGTGTGATATACATCAATTTTTCAACAAACCACCTCTTTTCAATCTTTATCTACTGACAAAGGGACAGGAAAGACCATTGCACAGAATATCAATGTGTCTGACTTTTATTGCACTTCTCAAATCGCAGTCATTTGATTGGCCTATTGCTTCAGGGAAAACAGGAAGCTGGAGCGGATGGAGGATGATGGCTGTTTGGGAGCTGGGCTGTCCCTCTGTGGGAAATCAATGATATTTGTTTAATTATTGGATAAACGTAATCAGTTCCACTGCTGTAATTACTAGCACTGCCTAGAAGTCATTATAAAATCATTTGTTTTATGCAGTCTCGGGCTGAAATAATGAATAC
Source organism: Cyprinus carpio (assembly GCF_018340385.1). Lineage (NCBI taxonomy): Eukaryota > Metazoa > Chordata > Actinopteri > Cypriniformes > Cyprinidae > Cyprinus > Cyprinus carpio. The sequence goes on along the minus strand of NC_056573.1, from coordinate 17,512,553 downwards.
AAGCAATTTTGGTGAGAAATGTTTCTGAATAAAAGAAGATAAATATTTAAGTTTCTCTCTCTCTCTCTCTCTCTCTCTCTCTCTCTCTCTACCATGGCGAGCTGTACTTTGCATGGCTGCTGTACCCTGTGTCCTTTAGCAATATATATTTGACACTTTGTCGATGATTTCTTGTGACAGCAGCCATTGGCCATGTCGCTTCCAGAATCCTGCTGAAGTGTCGGAATACTAGGAATAATTGAAAATGACATTGTATAAGAAAGTTTAATATTATATGTAGGTTCACATCTGTATCACCGAGGGTGCCCCTTTAAAGAGCTACAAATAAAATCCAAGCACGAGCTGGCACATTTCCATTCCCAACATTTAGCAAAGGAAATTTGTGAGCAGATAACATATTAAGTTAATGATACAATTCTAACTAATGGAAGACAGATGGAATCTTCACTGGGGCAAATAATTGTTTTCCTCCTTAATCACATGTCAATTAACAAGCGCAAGATCTGCAGCAAACCTGATTGGCTGAAATAAATGTGACCTCACCCACACTGGAAATCAAAGATTGCTCTGACTAAAGAGGTAATGCATTAAAAAATACATAAATAAATAAAAAGGTGTGAACTGGGTGCTAAGTAAAAAGAAAAATGTATCCATAATTTGGCTGCTTTGGCAGATGACATTTCCTGCAAGACATTCTAGCATTCTGTTATATATATATATATACACTGCCCGTCCAAAAAAAAAAAAAAAGTCACACACTCTTATATTTTGTTGGACTGCCTTTAGCTTTGATTATGGCACGCATTCGACATGGCATCATTTCGATAAGCTTCTGCAATGTCACATTTATTCCCAGCCAGAGTTGCATAAATTTTTCGCCAGGATCTTGTATTGATGATGGGAGAGCCAGACCACTGTGCAAAGTCTTCTCCAACACATCCCAAAGATTCTCATTGGGGTAAAGGTCTGACTCGGGACTTTGTGGTGGCCAATCCATGTGTGAAAATGATGTTGCTTGCTCACTGAACCACTCTTTCACAATTTGAGCATTGTCATTTTGGAATATTCCCGTGCCATCAGGGAAGAAAAAATTAATTGATGGAATATCCTGGTCATTCAGTATATTCAGGTAGTCAGCTGACCACGACATTCAGTAATTATCCAACGGGAGGATCTTAACTATTTGCTTCGTTAAATCCAGGTGGTGACTTTTTTTTGGATGGGCAGTATATATATATATATTCAGCTTTCTCAACAATACACATGATGGTCTTATTTGTCTTTGTCCTCAGTATATATATATATATATTCAGCTTTCTCAACAATACACATGATGGTCTTATTTGTCTTTGTCCTCAGTATTGATGAACACATTCGGCTGTTGCCTGCCTGCTGTCTTCTTACTTCCTGTCCTCTTTTAGATGCTTCTCTTTTAAGAATACACACACAGTAGATCAAAACAATTGACTGTTCCTGATAGGAACAAAGAAATACCTGGCTCTTATCTGTGTGTTTGTAATTCACTCCTGATTTATTCATTCCTTCCATTTCCTCCAGAGCTTTACAGAGCAATCAATCGCCCTGTTAGCTGCCCCTGATCGAATGCAAACTGATAAGTCAAATGTTCTTTGTCACTGAACACTATATAACAGTTTTTTTGCTTGCTTGTTTTTAAGCCCTATATTGATTGCTGATTTTCTTTGGCTCAGCAAAGCCTTTCAGTATGCCAGTAGTTGGAAATGTATCTAAAATTGTCAGGCTACATGTCAGGTATACATGATATAAGGCCAATAAAACACACAAAAACCAAAGTGCTGACTTGTTGCATTTTCACTATTATAGGTGCTGTAAGCAATTTTTATTTAGTTATTTTTTTCTTGACTACCAAGGATAAAATTTTCCAACTACATACCTGACAGATATAACTGGCATAGGTGTCCTGAGGAATCATACATGTGACAGGCATAGTAAAAAAAAAAAAAAAAAAATATATATATATATATATATATAATATATATATATATATATATATATATATATAAGGCTCTCTGCAAGTAAATCACTTTGCGCTTTCAGCTTTTTTTCTTATTCAGTAATGTAAATTTGGGGTGGGGGTACTTGTTTTCTGAACAACGGTGTCAAGTGAGTCCATAAAACATATCTGAATACATTCATAATGTGAAAATTCTGTTTGGTGCTGCTTAGTGGTGTGGAAATGACACACTGCACCTTTAAATAATGTTGATGAATCTGTTTTTTACTCACAGGATTTCTTGCACACTCTGAAGCAGTTCAATCCGATTAACTCACTAATCAGATTAGCCAAATAAACATTAATCCCATTAATTTAGAGCATCACACTGCAGTACAGTCATTGTCTGATGTGCTGAAACTATCCTATCATCAACCCATGAGCAGATTTTCAAATCAAAGCAAGAGCTCACCGGCTCCCCCTTCTGACTGCATTAAAGTCTGGGGATCATCTCCAGGAGGATTAGGACATGTAAGCAGAAAAAGGAGGCAGGAGAGGCAAAAACATAGGTGCATGAGCAGTGGGCAAGGGTTCAAGTAATTTTCTTTCTCTATTACTTGATTTCATTGTACCTTGTATTATTTAAAGCTAGCGTGGGTTTCAGAAGGTGAACACCAAAACAGCTCAGAGCCGGCGAAGCATTTATCAAACAGATTAAACCCTTGACAGGACGGACCACGGCTTCATGTTTGATGGGGTGAACGAGAAATGCCTCTTTTGTATGGTAGAATTTTCTTCAGCAACAACAATTTTTGTCGACTAACGTGTCCTTGGCTTATGCTGAACATGGACAATAACGTGCCCAAAAGGGTCATTTCAACAGCAGAAGCGCATTAAAAACGCACACAAACTGCAATAACATAGCATTATGGTAAACGGATCCATCAGCTAAACTGTATTTAAGTCAATGACAAAAAAGAATAGTCACTTGAAAGCTATTTAATGGAAGTTGAACAGTGAGTGCAAAGAGAGCAGCTGCCTCAACCTGCTTTCATTTTGGACAATGATCCTCGGGTGGTCCAATATATAGAGCCCGATTTCTTTTTAAACACTCATGTTCTTCTGCAGAGTGCATGCAAATGGGGCCCTGGCTTAATTACCATTTAGCAGTCTAATAGCAAGTGTAGAGGAAACTTCTGCAGCACAGTCACTGCTGGGCACTGTGCAAAAGCAAAGCCCCTAGACTGAAATATTATGTAAATTATTAATTTCCTCATAGACTAACACAGTTGTGCTGTTTGGTTAGCCACAGGTGTGCCGCTACATATTAATTAATCTCACTGAGAGGGGAAAGTATGAGAAAAAATCTAATTTTATTATGCAATCATGATTAACACAAGATATTGCTGATCAGGTGCGCTAATATTATATTAAATTATGAGGTGACTAATTTTTTTACTTATAAAAAATATAATTTTACTGCAAAAGTTCACTGTAAAAAAAGATTTTTTGAAGTTGTAAGTAAAGATTATTCGAGTACATTCTACAAGAAAATACTATGAGTTTTCTACAAAATTTCAAATTTAATTCAGTGTGTTACTTGCCATTTCTTTGTAATTGTTAAATTTACTTTTTAAGTTAAGTTAAAATTGTTTCTACACCTTTTTTTTTCTCGGTGTGGTTGAATAAAATAGAGATTTTCATCATAAATTTTATGGTATATGCAAAAAAAATTTCCCTTTTTTTTTTTTTTTTTTAAATATTACTTTACAATACAATTGTGTGCATGTTCTTAAGTCTTCCCATATTGAAACATTACTTTAGATTTGTAATCTTTTTGCCTTGTTTTGCTATGTAGACCAATGGGTTTTTTTCTGCTTGGTTAATTTCACTTTTACATGGCAACATTTCAAAATGAACTAAACTGTGTTAATAAAAATCACATCAAAAAAATGCCCCCTCATTGGTCAGAATATTCAACACATGGCAATATTTCTGAATTTTAAGGTGGATAGACAACAGCTCTGCAGACCAAAAATAATCACAGAAAGAAAGCCAAGATTTGTCATTACATTGTTGTGTTAAATAATCTTAAAATGATAGTTCACTAAAAAAATTTAAATTTGGTGATTATTTACTCATGTCATTCCAAACCTGTATGACTTACTTTCTTCTGTGGAACACAAAAATAAATAAATAAATATATATATATATATATATATATATATTTTTTTTTTTTTTTTTTTTTTTTTTTTTTTTTTGAGGAATGTTTCAACTGCTTTTGCCCATTTGATGAAAGTTATTGGGGTTAAAAATAACATTGGATCTCACTGACTTTCTTTAAAGGGGAGTTAACTATTTAACTGAGGTTCGGGAACAGGCCATGCCTCTACCAATCACATCACTTCCCGAATCCTTCATATATCGGGCCACCTCATACCGCACTGTTTGTCTCTTTTTCTCGAACCCACCCTCCCCTCTCCTTTAATCAAATCAGCTATCTGTCACAATTCACTCAGGGAGCAAGGAACGAGGAGTTCTTCAAAACCAGTCTTTAAAAATCCAATCAGGAACTGTAGAAAATACAGGAACACATGGATAGACATTTAGAACCAACCAACACAAACTGAAAGGACTGGGGCTTTTAAAACAAGGGTAATTGGGGAGGAACGAGACACACCTGGAATCAAATTAACAATCAACATGAGGAAGAAACTGGGTCACAGGGAGCAAAAACACACACAGACAGGTCCATAACCCTGACACTATTCTTATTTTTTCAGGTTGCATCGGGGGGTCCTAATCATCTGACCTAAATATACAAACTAGACGATACCCTGATCCTGGATCTCTCCAGGCCATCAATTCCAGATGCCCAGATCAACCTGACCATAATCCTGTCCCCTTAAACTTTTCATCCTCTTCCAACTCATCCCTAACATTCTGAACAATAAACTATTCATTTACATATTAGGTTGTGGTGTGGTTCTTGCTAGTGAAGACATTTTTTAAATATCTTCTTGTGTGGAAGCATTTGAATTTGCTTGTCATTCTCAGTACTTTTGAACTGGCAGTGAGTGTGCCTTTTGCCATTTTAGCCAAAGCATTTCCACAAACTTGACTGTTGGTTGAGAGAGAGCCTTCTGATGGCTGCATGTTTAATATATAGGCCTGCGTGCTAGTGGGAGCAGAGTGCGTTATCTGTATTCTCAGACTCAGGGAAAGCTTTGAAATCATGCCTAAGACTAATGAAAGAGGAGCAGGAGGAAGGAAGAAATGAGCCACGGAGAGGTGTGATCTACCTACGGAGAGATTACCATGTACCCCTGGGCTCTCATCTTACACTGTGTGGGGAGGCATGCGGTATCATTCGTTCACATGGCAGTGCGGTGAAGAAAAGGTCTCGTAGCTGAAGTGTTAAGATTTATACTCCAGCTATAAATCTGCAGAAAGGATGCCCCACACCAGATTTTTAATATCATGCCGATACCACACTCTCTGCCCATGGACAATATGTTCAACTGACTTTGACAAATCAAACACTTAAGAAATACGACAATATCCCTCACAGTGCAGCTCTGCAGGGAGGAGGAATGGATGCACAACAGCAAGTCTGAGAATATTTCTCTGAAAAAGGTGCCACAAGGATGTAGTGGAAGAAATAAACAGCCAGTTTATCCACAGGATGGATGGTGACATCATTATCTGCCCATAACAGCATACCCTACTTTTTGGATGGAAAGTTTGCCCACTGCACAGAATAATTGCTCACTCTGGGGTACAGTGAAGCTGGCTTTCAGAAAATATCTATGTAAAAAAGGCACAGAGTAATTAAATCATTCTTGATTGTTTCTTAAAACAATTTGCTGATATATGTCATACTTCAGTGTAATTGAGCTGAACCAAAATACATAATCTACATGTACATCTACAGTTTTGCATTTGTATTTTTAAACAGCACAAAATAACAGTATCTAGAGTACACTTTTTTTTTTTAAATATTATAACTATATTTTTAAATATTTTCTTAATATTTGAAATCCTACACTGTAAAAAATAAAAACCTCTCCAACTCAATATTTTCTAGTGACTGGTCACATCCAAATTTTTCAATTGGCCTAATTAAATTTATGAAATTCAATTCACACAAATTCAATTTGGCCAATTGAAACATTTAGATGTGATCAGTAATTCATACAAATTCAGTTAGGCCTATTGAAAAATTTAGATGTGATCAGTCAATAGAAAATCTTGAATTGGAGAGGTCTGAATTAAATAAATATTAATAAATATTGTCCATGCTCTATGTACAGTAATATAAACCACAATATATAATACATAAAAGTAATACATTTAAAAAATAAATTATATTAAATATATACTGTATGTAAGATTTATACTCCAGGTATATATACATGGTAAAATATTTTACATATCCTTACTATTTCTGTGCATGCAGTTACTTATACAGTAGGCTATATACTTCCACATATGATTTGAATGCATCATATAGAACATTTATAATACTCTATAATATTCTATATTATTATCTAAATGACAAATAATGAAAGTGAAGTTCTGCAATCATAACTTAAGTCAAAAGAGCATATGAAACCAACTTTAAAACCATCCATGCAATGTTTTTACTCACTGTACTTGCATTTGTGAATTATTCAAAACAACATGATTGCATAAAACTGATGTTTTCTGGAGTACTGTTTTAACGAAATCTACTCAATGCATATTGAAATGCATGCAAATGATGTAATCGAAGAAGAATACAGCTTTTGTTACACCAGACCCTGCTCCCTGATGTGACTTTGGTAACCTGACATTCGGTCTGAAGCTCAGAATGATAATGTTCTGATTGATGCACAACCCACAAACCAATTCATTACCTGAGCCCCCTCCCATTCCCCAGTCAGACTCCTCAAGTACAGCACAGCTGCTAAGAGAAGAGAACACTTATTAAACACAAGATGCTCAACTTACCTAGTTTTGGAAGCCGGTGTTGTAATTGCCTTTAGATCTTCCTCCTTATCTGCGTCCCCCTGGTCCTTAAGCAGCTTTCTCCCTCTCACAATGTTTCTGGCAAAGATCTATTGATAAGTCAAACTGTGTTTTTCAGTAGTCTATCGTTGCCAACGGTTAGACTGGAGTTCCTCTCTGGCTGCCAGCCGCGGCTGCAATGAGGAGGCTGTGCAACGTGTGCACCTTGCTTTCGCTCTAAACTCGGTCTCTCTCTCTGTCTATCCGACTTTCGCACCCCTCCTCTCTCTCTCTCACTGACACACGCACATGCACACACTATCTCTGTGTCTCCCTCCCTCTGTGTCTCTCTCCCTCGCCCTTCTTCTACCCTCCCAATCCCTCTCTACCCCCTGTCTTGTTCTCTCTCTCTCTCTCCCATTGTATTGATCTGCCAGCGCTGGCGTTCTCCTCCTGCAGCCTCTAGAGGGTGTTCCAATAGTCGACAGTAGCCAGTCCAGAACTAATCTAGCTTCAATTCAGATTAGCTCGGCAAGAGAAATCTGGAGAGAAAGGAGAGTGAGAGCGAGAGACAGAGAGAGAGAGAGAGGGAGGGAAGGAGAGAGAGAGAGAGAAAGGATGAGTTGTGGATTCTCTCACACACTATATAAAAAGGTTGTAAAATTTACAGTAAAAGCTGGCAGCTTTTGTTGGCACAAGTTCAATGTGAAAATACAGTGACAAAATTTCAGGTGTTACAGGAGGCATTTTGGTGCCTGTATGTAGTGAAATATGCCTGAATAGAATAGAATAGAATAGAATAGAATAATTCTATATTTTTTCTGAATATATAAAAATACATCTCATGTCAATTTTAATGATTTATTTATTTGTTTTGTAGTCGTAAATGTAATTATGTTGTTTGACAGATCAAGCATTCAAAAAAAAAAAAAAAAAGAAAAGAAAGGAAAATTAGGCCACTGAGGCCCTTCAATCACCCTAAGTGTCTCACTTTATCTTCTCATTTCTACATAAAATAACAAAAATAACAATAAACGTAATAAAAATATTTGTTATCCTACAAATCAAAATAAATGACGATCTCCACAAATCCCCCACCCCCAGATTAATAAAAGCATAAACATTTAATGTGTTTTAGATGAGATTTCTTGACATGTATGGTCAAGAGGAACATTAAACTACAGTACATCTTACTCTGCTCATAACCACCTCAAAACAGAAGGCCACATAAAGACAAAACTGTTTATATATATATATATATATATATATATATATATATATATATATATATATATATATATATATATATATATATATATAATATATGCATTATTTTTTACTAAATTTTAGTTAATTTTTCATGTCATGTCCCATTAAATGTTCTTTATTATAGCTTTTCCATTATTTCTCTATTATTTTAAAATTATGAATATTTTTTTCGCTCTTTCACTCTTACTGTCTCTATTCCTCTCAGACAAAGTGCAATCTGTGCTGTCAACTGGGCAGCGGGATCCCTGCCTCAGTGAGAAACAGTGAAACTGAGACAGGCATTAATCTTTCAGCAGGCAGTCTGAAGCAAATGAATACAAACAGAGAAGGTGAAGTCATATCCCTGCTGAGCTGGTCTTTACAAATCAAAATTGGAAAATAACCTTTATAGCACCTCCCAGGAGGATATCAGACTAATATTAGTTGATACATTTCATCATATTGTCATGGTGACAGTGTTCGACTTGCCTTTCAGGAAAAATTTTGCACAATCAGCATTAGTGCTCGCTGCTGAGAGGCTGTGATGTAACAATCTGTCAATAAATCAACACGCCCGTGGCGTGACACGCAAGGTAAATTATACTGAGATTAAACGCTGTGATTTTCATCTGAGCCACGGTTTTTCCACAACACAGAAAAAGAAACCTCATGCTCATATTGTCATTATCATTAGTTGGAAAATTCCTTTAAGTCAGCTGCTATCTGGGCCTTTTATTTATTTATTTTTATTTATTTATTTATTTAAATTTTTTTTTACAGACTAGTGGCATACTTATGCACACATACACAAAATCTCTCAGAAATTGCTAGTAAATGTCACAAATAACTACAAAGAAATAGCACTTAACACATTGAATTAAACATGAAATTGTGAAGCAAAAAGATTGAAATTGTATTTTCTTGTAAAACAAACAATATAAACTGTATATATATCTATGCAAAGTGTATCTTCAGTCTTGTATTGTGCACTATATACATCATTCACTCACCCTCATGTCAACAAGATATTTTGAAAAAAAAAAATAAAAATAAAAATAATAATTATAATTATAAAAAAAAAAAACCTGTATTGTTTTGTCTTTACTGTAAGGACTTTCATTGTACAAACAATGAAAGTCCACAGCAAAAAGAAACCCATACAGACTTGGAACAATGAATAAATGCTGACAGAATTTTCATTTTGGTGTGAACTATCACTTTAAGCTGTGAGAAATCCTTCGCTGTGCTAAAGAATTGGCTGTTTCTAACAATAACAGGTGTCTGGAAAAACCTGCACTACCATGTTGAATAACTGAGAGCACTCATAGTTTTTCGGAATTCCCAGAGCCTGAGGTTCCTGTACAGTAGAACACCAGCTACATTAAGAGTGTTAAATGGGTTGTCAGCAAAAAATAGAGGGTAAAGCTTAAAGACAGCATTGAAATAGTGATTGTGCTTTATGGTTGTTGTTCTGCTTAGGCATGTTGACAGCTTTCAAGGCACCAACTCAGTGTTCCTTAGAAAATAAAAAAATAAAAACCTCTCCAACTCAGTATTTTCTAGTGACTGGTCATATCTAAAATTTTCAACTGGCCTGATTAAATTTATGAAATTCAATTCATACAAATTCAATTTGGCCAATTGAAACATTTATATGTGATCAGTAATTCACACAAATTCAGTTAGGCCTATTGAAAAATTTAGATGTGATCAGTCAATAGAAAATCTTGAGTTGGAGAGTTTGGTGAAAGTGAGTGATTTTGCTTTAAAAAATTAAAAACTGCCCACCTCCTTTAGATAGTTCACCCAAAAATCATAATTTACTGACCCTCATATTAGTCTAAATCAGTTTTACTTTCTACTATGGAACACAAAAAAAGAAATTTTCAAAACATGTTTTTTTTTTTTTTTTCTGTCCATATACAAGTTATTGTTGTCCATTGTTGTTTTGGACCCCATTGATTTTTATGTCTTCTGTGTTCTAAAAAGGCTCTTAGGTTTACTTAGTCAATGATTGTGGATTATTTGCACATAAATAATAACTATGCGCTTGTAATATTTCTTATTCCAGAAAGTATCAATCAGAAATCATGACATAGTGTTGATTATAATTATTATAATTAAGAAAGAATTAATCATTATTCAGTGAATCAGACACTAAATAATGATTATTCAACCCTGAACATGAAGTACTTTTCAAGATGAAGGTGTGTCAAGTTTGATCTGCAAAACAAGAATTGAATTTCTAACTTTCAAAGAAAGCCAGATCAGTAAAGATCTTTAGTTCATCTGTTGTGTTTGTTGTATTTTTTTGTTCTTTTTGCTGATCTCAGATGTATTCTGTTTTCTATCATCTATCTATTCATTAATACAACCACGAATAAAAGAGCATGACATTATATGTCCTCAAAATCATCTTTTGATGTATTTGTGAGAGCTTCCTGATTACCTGGCTCTGTTCGTGGCTGCCTTATATAAAGATATGATTAGCTGGTTTTGTCATATACCTCATTCATACTCTTCATGTTATAAATGGGCAGGGCCTTTAACTGTCCTGCTGAATACCCAAGTCAGGAAATTACAGTGATTACAAAAATAAAACCTGTGATTTCAGACATCTAAACACTGAAATTCGTGGAGGGGAAATCATAGACTAATCAACAACCTTCTGTGGGTCAGCTCAAGCTCATTTTCAGTGCAATTGTGTACAAGTTGGCAATCAAAGTAGCCAAGATAACTTTGTGGTTGAAAACTTGTTTAATAAAACTGTTCAAATTGTGTCATGCCTCTGACTTGTTGCTGGCTTCACTTCAGCATTCATATGGAGCAGATTTATTAGCTCAGAAAGGTCCGTTCTCAACATTTCCCATCACGCTTCAGGTCAGATGAAGACAATGAAGAGTCAAATTAACAGAAGTCTTTATTAAATCCAACAAATACAGGTAGATGAGATCCACAAAACAGTGTGGGTTACACAAACAATACCAGACAAATGAAGAGTGCACACGGAGGACCTTAAATGCACATTGATGAAGAACTAATAACAAACAGCTGTGATGATTGAGTTAGCGTGGTGGGAAACCAAGACAAAGGAAAAAGGAAACTATAAACAAACTAAAAGTACATGAAACTGAAACCAAATGAGACTGAACTAAACATAACTTTGACTAAACAACCCCCTTCGGGAAGGCATGGCCTCTCGCCGTAGAATGACTGAGGTGGTACAGGAGGTAGATGAAGGGCTGGTGAAGGGTAGGAAACTGGCAGAAGGGAGGAACCAGGGTGGAGCAGATGGTGGCAGATACCTGGGAGGAACCAAAGGTGGCAGGGTAGCGTGGTTAGGAGGAGTAGCCAACCAGGAATCCAGAGTCCAGCCAGAATGACAGCCCATGGTGGAGTTGCAGGGAGGAGCCATGTTGAGGGCTTTTCCAAAGGGACCATGACGATTACGGACAGAGATAGAGCTGTTGGCAGAGGGGACCAGGGTGCAGACGGAGAGCTGAAGTGACAGAACAACTCCGATGGTATAGGAGACCATGGTGAAGCTGCCGCGATGAGTGATGGAAGTGGAGCTAGGAAGCCTGAGGACTGCAGTGATGACATGGAGACTGAGGACAGAGAATGAGCATGAGGGAATGAGGCACGCGGTCAAGCCATAGGGGTGGAGGGACTAAGAGTAGCTGATGGCCCGAAAGTCCATGGCGAAGATAGAGTGATGATTGACCAGGGCGGAGCCAGTGGAACAAGGAAACCGGAGGAGGCAGAAAGGCAATGGTTACGAGTGGAACTGAGGGAGGTGCCAAGGCAGAGCTGGTGGATCGACTGGCTGAGGCAGATTGAACGGCCCAGAAGTCTGCAATGGAGACAAAGGAATCTCAGTTCTGGGCAGGATCATTGGCAGCAGGAAGAAAAAGGAGACTTCCTCCTCTAAACATTCCAAAAAACTCCATTCCAGCTAACCTTCAGTGGTGGGATAGTGGGCATCCCTAGGCGACACACGGTGGTGCCGGCTCATACACCTGGTCAGACTCCTTTTGGGGCTCAGACACTGAGGCAATGACTGGCTTTGTCCTCTCAGGCTCTGGCTGTCTCACCACGGCAGTTGTGAACTCCTCAGCTGGCTGGGCATTGGAATTGGTGACATGGTGATGGATGTGGGGTGGCGCTGGACGCTTGTGCTGTTGTCCACCTCTTCTTAGCTTCTCCCACTTTGAAGGAGGACCCATCCACACAGAGGGCGAAGTTGATTTACTCCGCTAAACTCCAATAGGAATTCCCTCTGGGCATCAGGAAGTGGATGTCTTTGTCCAGCCCACACCAAAAAGCGTCCATGGGGGTGACATCATCGCATCACTGCTTGATGGCTTATGGTGACAAACTCCTCCACATAGTCCTCTAAGCAACGGCCACCTGGGAAGATAAAAATCACTCCTCCACAGTTACAGTCAGTGTGACAGTTACAGTCAGTGTGGCTATGAAACAAAAATTAGCAATGTGTTATTGCAGAATACTTATGCTGGTCAAAAGTAAATGGACTTTTACATGACAAAAATATTCATATTTCAAAATAAATGCTTTTCTATTTATCAGAAAATACTGCAAAAAGTATCATGTGTCTTGAGAACCAAATCAACATATTAGAATGAGTTTTTGTGGCACTTAAGACTGGAGTAATGGCTTCTGAAAAATCAACAAATTAAATCATAGAAATAAATTAAATTTAAAAATTTATATAAAAAAAAATAAAAAATCTTACCAACAACAAACATACAAAAAACATATTAACATTATATAAAAATAGTTATTATTGCATACAGATCTACATACAGTATATAGTAGATATAAATAAAATATGAGTTTAGAATGATCACAAGATGAGTTTGATGTACATTAAGTCAGAAGGTATTTAAATGCATAACAAATGGAATATAATACAATACTATACAATAGAGAACCACAGTTGAGAACCACTGTAGCAGGTCTGGTCAGTGATGTTATTTTGCTTTCAAATACATCTACAAACAAGGGAAATCATTCATTCATTCTCACTGTTTTTAGCTGAAAGCAGTGTTTCCCTGAAGCTTAGTCTGCTTACAAGTACGATTTACAGTGGCTCAGTAAGCACTTGCACGGTCACCATAGAGATATATCTGGTATCATAGCGATTCTGTGGCAGCCATCTTTGATCTACCACTCCAAATTGCCATGGTACAGTGTCCTGATCTTCTCATTTTCATTCTGTGCACTTCTCAATGAAACCACAGTGTTTAGTCAAGCACTTACTGAATATATTGTAAACCATATGAAGTGAAACAAAAAGCATCACTTGCATTCCTGAGAAAGTTATTTTAATCTAATCATATTTAGCATTTTTTATTGACAGAAATACCTGAGAGAATACCAGATGTTCAAATGCTCATCAAAAATTCATGCATTTTATTGTCATTAAATGACATTTCTGAAAATTATGGAAGCTTCTTCCACTTTGCAAACCCTATGCTATAGAAGTAGCACTCTGGCAGGTTAAGGCCAAGTTCCTGACAGTGTTTCATGTAATTGTCCATATAGGCTAATTGGAAAATGTACCTTGCCCTACATTTTTGCAAAACAATTCCCTGCAGGTTCCCAGCTGAAATTAAATCTAGTGGCAATAAAACATCAACAACTTTTATTCATTTTCAAGCAATTTATGATTATGGGGCAGATTATCCATTAGATATTTTTTTTTTTTCATTCAGTTTTTTGCACAATGCAATGTTATGACCTCAAAAAACTTTACCATATTAAGTGATTTGCAAACAAATACATTTGGACATTTACATCACATAATTACATAATTTCTCACCTAGTACAGCGCTGCACTCTGGTACAAGTGCTGTAAAACACGATTCATGAAAAAACAGCTCAAAGACTAAAATGCCATTGCTTAAGCAAATCCATTTTTACCCCACACTTGCTTTTGTTATATTTATGGTTTAGGTTTAGTGTAGGGTTTAGTGCAATATATTTAAATATGATGAGAGTAATAAAATGTTCCCATTCAAGTTCATCTGTTTTGGATCAAACTCTTTTTGAAAAATGTGCAAAAAGCAATGTAATTTAATTTTACAGAAATGTCACCACAGGTACATTTTTCTAGTGAGCCTAGGTAGCATTTGTCATTTATTCACATAATAGGATTTTTTTTTTTTCACATCACAGACAAAGTTAAGTGAAACCTGTTTAATAAAGTTGCTTTAAATAACAATTTCAACTGGCCTGAGAGGACACCAAAAACTAGCATGCATTAAAATACACTAATGGTGTGAGGAAGCCATTGCACATACAGACAAAATAATTTTTTAAGGCTTTTTTTTTTTTAAGGTGGAATATCAACATAAAAAGTTAAAAACAAAACCTTCCTCTAACTACAAACTGTTGGCAAAAAGCCTTTGTAATCTCTCCTGTGTGTCCTCTTCTTTCTTTTCACAATGTTCCTTTTTAGTGTTAACACTTATTTCCAAACAACCTACAGTCATCGCATTCATTGGCAGCAGGTGGGGATGGGTGGATGTCCTTGCTGAAGTCCTTGTGTGGCCTTGCTTAGAGACAGTTGATTCTGAGTAAGAAACCCTTCACCGGCTAGTCTCCTGCCCTCCATGTAACCTCAATCACCTTGGACAAGTGAGCAATAAGAATGAGAGAAATTAATACGAAGTGTTTACTAAGAGTTACTAAGAGTTCTTTTTTTTATTTATTTATTTATTTATTTTTTTTTTTATTTGTGTATTTTTGTTCCAACTGAACTGCTCCACATAGATGAAGCTATTTGTTGCTATACTGCTAACCAGCTATCCAGTGTGTTGCGCAGTGCAACTCATGCACACAAAAGTGATGGATTTTTGGTTAGCTGTTTTGTAGCTTTTGCTCTACACGTGATTAATCATGAATTTGACCTCATTGTTTAAGATGGTAGCGCATCCTGATGGCCGCATTGAGCTTGTCAGGATGCGCTACCCCTCGATTAGAACAGCTTTATCAAGGCACCGATCTCAAATGCATGCATTAGCCCGAGTCTGGTTCCTTACTAAAGCTAAGCAGGGCAGAGCCTGGCCCCTACTGTATGTGGATAGTAGACTATTTGATAAAAGCTAGTTTGATGCTGGATTTAGTTTTATTCCAGCCAGCAGGGGGCACTCATTCCCTGACATGTATGGGTGCAAAAGTCCTAGTATAAAGGTATGGATTTATATATAGACTATAAAAAGAGGCGACATTTTGATGAAGCGTTAAACCGCCCTTTTTAAAAAGGAGCGTCCTTCAGATGAGGCATTAAATTGGCCTTCTGACATTCTGTTGTCATTAGTTTCCCACCTTAATCATGAATTTGACCTCATTGTTTAAGATGGTAGCACATCCTGATGGCTATATTCGCTACCCGGCTATTTGAGCAGCTTTATTAAAGGTGACATATCATGAAAATCTGATTTTTCCAGGTTTTAAATGCTATAATCAGGTACTCGGTGCATCTACCAACCAAGGAAATGTGAAAAAGATTGACCCAGTAACTTTGTTTTGGTAAGACTTTTTCTGCAAGGAGCACATCAGAAGGAATATTACCACCTCGTATCGAGCACATCAGATTTTGCTCCCTTGGTGACGTGGCAAACGGGATCTCATTATAATATTACCACCTCTTAATCTGTAAATTTATACCCACGGCGCCGTTTTTGTGCCAAATTCTGCACCCCTGCCAGATCACCCCCTCGTTGAAGTCCCCAAAGCGCTACCTGATTGGCCTAATCCCAACCCCCCACCCCTAATTCAAAACTCCTCCCCCACACTTACTCCTAACACCTACCAATACTGGGGTGTGCAAAATCTGGCAGGGTGCAAATTTCGGCACTACACCGTCATTTTGATTTCACAAGCGAAAACAGGGGCGACCTTTTGATGAAGCGATAAACTGGCCCCTTCAAAAAGGAGTGTCCTTCAGATGAGGCATTAAAATGGCCTCCTCACATTCTGTTGTCATTATTTCCCCACCTTAATCATGAATTGGATCTCATTGTTTAAGAACTGGATGGTAGACTTTTTGAAAAAAGCTTCTCTGCTGCTGCATTTAGCTTTATTCCAGCCAGCAGGGATGCTAATTCCCTGACATGTATGAAAAAGTCCTATTATGATGATGCAGACTTCAGACTCCAAAAAAAGCAACCTTTTGATGAAGTGATAAACTGGCCGCTTTAAAAAGGAACACCCCACATAAGACACAAAAAACTCCCCCCCACACACTCTTTTCACAATATCCCCAAAACAAAAATTAATTAAACCAACCAGGTGTTTTCTCCACCATTAGGGTGATTCGGCGACGCACCACCAAAGCACGAAAGGGAGGGATTTTTTTTCTTTAACATTCAACTACAGTGTTAAGCTAGCTTTCACTATTCTAGACTGTTTGTTCTGCCTCTAAATAGTCCAATCATCGTCAATCAGTGTCAAACTGAGAATCGCCCCGAGTGCTCTCATAGACTTCCATACAAAGATCTTTTTTTTTTAACTGCAGGCACTGTAATGCAATCTCAATGAGTTCTGGGAGGGCTAGCACCAGCGTGCTTTCGTCATCGTGCATAACTTTAACTTGTGCAAGGATTGGTGGAAACAGTGACATCCAATAATATTTAAAAACTATTTTGAATTTTAACAACAAGAAAAAATTAAAAACTACTTTAATAAATTTATCAAATGTGAAGAAAAAAAACAGCTAACTTTATGCCATTGCCAACTTAAATTCAGTTGTCAGCTGAACTTGATCGGCATCATGGCGTACGTTACCTCAGCGCAGATGAATTCTATCGTGTCATTGAAAGAAATACCATTCAGTCATCGTAGCAATAAGGATAAATTGGCAATTAAAGAATTAGGACCACCAAGACCAAATTTAAATATCAAACAAGTATCTACAAAGGGGGGGGAGTCGTATAAATGGGGATTTTCGAGGACTTGGTATGAGTGGAGAAAAAGACTAGCGGGCTGTGAAGTAGGTGATGCTTTATTCTGCTAACTCCTGGCTGCATTTTGTTCCATCCTGAGAGCGTGACGGACATCGCATGAGGTGTCACCGACATGCATCATCACTCATAAAATCTCAAAAAACGTGAAAAAACAAAAAAGCACCAAAGATGCGTATGGATAGTTGGGAGCAGTGTAATATAAGTGAGAAGTGTAATATAATTGAGTAATGTAAGTAAGCAGTGTAATGTAAGTGAGTAATGTGATATAAGTGAGCAGTGTAATACAAATGAGCAGTGCAATATAAGTGAGTTGTGTAAACAGTGATTTATGTGACTTTATGTGAAGGTTTTTGGAAAAACCACATCCTGGCTTCAGTCTTCATTTGCTGCTGTATTGTGTTAAGCATATAGAAACATAAGAGAGCAAGAGATTGATTGCTAGAGTCAGTTTATTTTTAATTAATTCTATAGCAGTTCAGTTTCCTAGTTCAGTAATTTATTAATTGAATGGGTGACCTATCCTCATTGATCATGCAAACATTTACACCCCCTAACCACCCCCCCCCCCCCCCCCGCCAACGAGAGAATTGGCAGGAGCCGCCACTGAATTTGACCTCATTGTTTAAGATGATTGTTCAAGGCAAGGCAAGTTTATTTATATACTGTAGCACATTTTGTACACAGTGGTAATTCAAAGTGCTTTACATAAAATAAAGTAAAATAATCATGAAAAAAGTAATAAAATAATCACAAAAATAAAACTTCGAAAATAGATTTAAAATGAATTTAAGACAGTGCAATCATTTCGGGTTGCATAAAATACATAAAATACAGTGCAATTCATAAAATACAGTGCAATCAGTTCAGACATCGCACAGTGCTCATTCAATAATTGCACAGCTAAACAGATGAGTTTTGATTCTAGATTTAAAAGTGGCTAATGTTTTCACAATCAAGCAAAACCTATACTCTTTCCACGGCTTTGTATCTTTTAAATATTAAAATATGTTCTTTAGAATATATATATATAATAAATAAAGAACATATTTTAATATTTAAAAGATAATATATATGCCTGGTTAAATGATGCAAAATTGGCACAACTTATTCCTCCAGCCAATTTGTCTGAGTTTTGCAACACTGACAATATGCTGACTTATAAAACAAATCACACAGGCATGCAAAAATTTGGAAAATTTGAATGGATTAGAGTTAGTTTAGATGCAAATGCAGATTGGATTATTATGTATATTAATCTTATCTTGTATTCAAATCTCATAATATTAATAAAATGAAATTAGCTGACTGAAATCATACACTGCCCATTTTTTTTTTACTGGCTCTCATTACTGTGCATGATTTGGTCTGCATGTTGGCAAAGATAAAAGAGGAGCTGAGTAATTCTAAAACTATCAGAATAATTCAAAACTTACCATCCTACACTGTTAACCTGTATCTTGACTGCTTATTCACTTTGTTTTCATTTCATTAGTGGGAGGTATTTAAAAAATTTAATATCTTGTTCTTGTTCAAAACAAATTTGAGAAGTCACATTTTAATAAAAAGACAGTTTCTTGACCCTTTTCATATTTAAACACTATATTTTCCCCTATTATTTATTCATATTTATTACATGGTTCATCAGAATATTAAATTCTTATTGGCAATCATGGCATTTAGCAGTCAGACATTTCTTAATATTCGCAGAGCTCTTCTAGCAGCTCTCTATGACAGGTGTAAGAAATCTGTGCTACTTTAATGTCTCTTGTATCACAACAGTCACTCTCTCATTTCATACAAACACAACTGGTGCCAGTGATTGCTTTAAATGAAAATGACCTCAGAGATCTTTCAGTGTTAATATTCCTATTGCAGTGTTTGTTATCTTTGTTAGTTTATAGCACTTTGTAGTGGCCTACTGTAATTCTTATCAGAAATTTAAAAATATAAATAGTAAAAAAAAAAAAAAAAAAAAAAAAAAGATTTTAACTTGGATAAATAATTCATTTAAATGTATTTGGTGAGTTTTGTAAATCTAAAAATGTCATATACATTTAGTACCCACAGTTTTCATTTTGCTTTCAAAAAGACATTCTGATCAATGCCATCTTTTATTAATTGTGGATATATTTCTGGATATGTGTCTTTATAGCATAGAAATGTCAAAAATCTACAGATTTAGGTGCTGACATATCTCCCCATCTTATACATATTTGTGTTTCTTAGTCCTCCATCAATAGTAAAATGAAACATTATCTGTTAATATAAATGAACAGAATGTTCAGACATTCAGTAATCTTTCTCATCGAAAAGATCTCCTCAGAATACATACCTGTTGAATCTCTGAGTAAAAATTTTTTTCAAACTGAAATAAAAGTTTTTCCAGACCATGTGTAATTAGACTTGACGGTATCAAAAAAGACCAAAGGCCCCACATTTCAGAAAAGACAGTTAAGTATTCTTATGCTGTCTTTTTTTCTTGCACCTGCTTCGTGGGCAAAATGACCTCTAACCGAATACAACTGTGTACATGAAATTTTCAGCTTTGCTTTGAAACAAATCCCTGATATTCCCAAGACAGTACTGCTGTTACAGGCTTTAATGAGAGGGTTGGTACCAGGATACATGCCATTTAGTCTCTGTTTTCGCTTGCTCCTGAATGGTTGTTATACAGCGGCAGTGAAGCACTAGGAAACAGAGGTTCACTGACAACATGTGGCAAACAGCGAAGCTCCAATAACCACATGCTTTTGAGAGCACACACATCAGCAGGAGCTGCCCTGTCTCTCAGACTGCTGTCCCCTGAGCCTGCTGGGTAGAGGAAGCATGTAATTGGATTTTGATGAGAGGGAGGAGAGAAAAGAGCGGCTATATGTGCACGCTTAGATTAGACTCTTAGTCATACCACACACTGCCAGTAAGTTCACAGAGGCTGGCTTTATCGGATTGACAATTGGAAACTGCCTAGAAAGATTAAACAAAAATTAGAAATATTACTATTCTATGCAGTAAATGTTCAGGATAAAATGATAAATGACTGTTTATCTTTGTAACTATAACACACTGATTACAGTCAATCGGCTCCTCCAAATTAATTCACCCATGAATTAATTATAGTTTTCTTTCCCCGGCGATCCGGTTCCTGTTAAAAAAGGTTGCTTGAAATGCATGCATGAAAATTCTCTGCCAGCTTTTAAGGTACTGTAGGGGCATTTCCTCAAAAATGATCAGTAAACTATGACTTATTCAGCACATGCACATTTTCTCTGCTTTGAGTGAATCTAGTGCAATCATTTCTGTATTTTGAATTAAACTAATATTTTTTGGTAGAAAGTTAATATGAAAGACAGATTCTTACACAGTCATGGAGGATTTTGTTCTGACTGTGAGGTCACTGGCAATTGTAACACTTGTTGACTAAAATGTGCAATTAACATTGAAGACTGTTTAAATGGATTTAACTTATTTTAGATCATTACATGTAAATATGTTACAAATACAGCATATAGGCACATAAATGTTTCTTTAAAAGATATTTTGTAAGTTTGTAAGTTATGGAGAACATGTAAATATGTTACAAATACCCCCGTTTGTTGCGTTTCTTAACATAGTCCCCAGTCAAACACAGTTTGTTTGCTTTTCACAATACTTGACAGGTTTATTTCTGACATTATAGCTAAGATTTTATGCATATGGTGTCTTTTTGCACACAACAGTTTTAACCAATTTCTTTCAGATCTTTTCAATGGATTTTTCAGAATCCATTTACAGAGGGGAAAATATCATGCGTGATTTAATCCCATCTGCAGGCAAGTGAGTCATGTCTATCTATAGAACACTAGCTGTGATGTATTCTCAGGGTCACAGGTGAGCAGTGCTGTTGGAAGGTACCAGGACCTTTCTTCTCCAGGGGTTCAATAAAGCGACTTCAAGGAGAGTCAAAGACTTTCCTTACAAGATCTCCTTAACAACTGACTTTCATAACACTGCCTCCTCTCCGGTTACATGCCCTACGATGGGCTTGTGGCATTTATTTCTTTGGTCCAAAACGAAATCCCTTGAAAAAAAGCTGTCAGTGGCACTCATTCTGTCCATCAAAATGATGGGCAGCAAGAAGAACCGACTAAATCTGTTATGAACAAGGGTTTACAGGCTTTCATCGGACTGAGGCTGAGTGTAATGGCAGACTGCACAGAAAGCCCTCAATAAATGGTACAAAAAAACAGAAACAGATAACTGAATGAAATGTCAGTCACAATAAAGTGAAAGATGAATGCCTCTGAAAACAGGGCTTGGGGATGGTAGATAAATAAATCAATTTAAATCAATTTATTTATTTGAGCAATTACAAATATTTCAACACTTTACAGCAAAACATATGAGCAATTTATATGATATAATAGTGATTTTATTTATTTTTTTCTAGAATCAACAGAGTTGGGATAAATTTGCAGCTTTATTTACAAGTGCTCAAAACTAACAGACAGAGTTAATTTGCCCGCATCAGCTGAATTCAAGGCAGGGCAATAACGTGGTCAAAATACAGGCAAAGGATGAGGAGAGGCACCAATTTAGGCAGAGACTTACCTGCCTGCTTGAAATCAAGAGCCTGCATGCAATCTGACAATAGTAGTAACAAACAAGAATCTACAAAAGAGATCACACTTTTAAGACCATTGTTTGATAAATAGACTAATTTTTCATGAGCTCTCTGCCTTACAGAATAATGTAGCCATTACCGCCTGACCTTGAGGGCCCCAGTCAAGGACGGCACATTGACAAGTACTCAGCCATGCCTACAGGCAGGCCTACTTTCACTATTCTGCTGTGTACACACGTAATTAGATTTTCAGTTGTCAAAGCACATATCACGAAAGTACACTCTAACCCTCTGCCCCCATTTAAGTAGAACAACCACTGGCCTTGCGAGTGCCTGGCCTTTCATTTTAAAAGAGTTAGATAAGGCTGAGAGAGAAGGCTGGTGCCGAAAATGTTTGTCCCTTGTTGTTGGGTCATTCTGGTAGCTCAGACTAGTGCAATGACCTTAGAAATCTTTTTATGAATAGCTTTTCAGATACAAAACTGAAAACTAAAACTGCCCTGTCCACTTTGGCTAGACATAGGTCAAGTTGTTTTCAAAGACTGTTAGCTCAAGAACTGCTGAATTGTATTAAATATGATTTAGACTTAATGATGCAGTGTACAAATAACATTCAAAGGTACATTACAGTGGCTTTCTCATTTAATTCTTCATTGGAAATGATTTAATGCGCTAGCCAGTATATAAAAGACAGGTATCTTATGTAATGTTTATAAGTACATTTTTGTGTGTTTGGATATACTGTACACTTAATCATAAATATATTGACAGCATCTAAAATATAAAAGTGTTTAACAAAAAAGAAACAGCTTTATAAATGTAAAAATATTTATGAATACTTTATAAATGTAGTTTAATCAACATAATTTTATTCTTTATTAATATATATATATATATATATATATATATATAATATATATATATATATATATAATATATATATATATATATATTATATATAGTTGCATTAAATATAAAATCTTTATTTTATTATTAAATATAAAAGCTTTATAAATGCAAAAATATTTATGAATACTTCATAAATACAGTTTTATAAATATATTTTATTATATAGATAGATAGATAGACAGCTAGATTTTATTTATATATTACTGTTATTTTTAACTCTCACTATATAGTATTTATTACATATTTTATTATATAAAAACGAACTATATTAAATATGTGTACATGCTTACTTGAGATTACATTTACAAAGTTTTACTAATTTATGAATATTTTTTCATAATACCTTGAATTTTGCTTTGAAATGCTCTATTATTTTCCATCAAGTTATACAGCCTTTTGTTTCCGGTACATTAAGAAAATCCTCAGATTCCTAAGTGGATAAAAAGGGGAATAATTAAATCTTCAGTAGAAATCAAAGTCATGGGCCTGCATGCTTGCTGGCCAGGGTGTTGGGAATTGGTAAAGCCTTTCATTTGCTGATGAACCTAGTGGCACTAGATCCATCAAACCAGCAGCAGAAAAAATAAAAAAAAAGTCTCATCCACTTGATCACTGGGGGCCAGATGACAGATGACTGTGAGTATGGTGAGAGTGGTAAGACCAAAGTCATATAATGGAGGGAAGAAAGCCTCAAGCCTCATTCCACTCAACACTGGAAACACAATTTCCTCTGAACACTGAACATTTCAGTAAAAATGCATCACCACTATTTGCTAAACCATTCAGTTTTGTGTTGTTTGTTTAACATTACATTTGTAGCTTGACTTTGTAACATATTCAGAAACACATTTTCCCCTATTTTTTTCCTTCAAAAAAACGCTTTTTTAACAATGAGGTTTAGGTTAGTGTTGAACTTGTCACCCAGTCATGGCACTGCTGTCTCCCAGCAGGTGTGTGGTAGTCATGGTGGCAATGTTCCTCAAGGGCAAAAAACCTAGAACAGCACACTGACAACCATTGCAACGTCCCAGTAGCCACATTAATTACCATCCATGTGATTCAAATGAGATGAGCGATGTGGCCTCTCTTACTCTGTACTTACACAACCCAACTCACCCTCTCTCTCACTTAAAGCCTTTATCTATTATAGACTATGATTAATGTTGTCATCGTCTCAGAACACCAACTTTAT
Organism: Cyprinus carpio; assembly: GCF_018340385.1. NCBI lineage: Eukaryota > Metazoa > Chordata > Actinopteri > Cypriniformes > Cyprinidae > Cyprinus > Cyprinus carpio. Next base: position 17,488,650 of record NC_056573.1, on the reverse strand, counting down.
TAGCCCTGCTTCTCTTTTACTGATGCCATTTTCAAGGATGCAGTCATAATGTATATATATATATGTGTGTGTGTGTGTGTGTGTGTGTGTGTCCATATTCAGTCCTGTCTCCTAAAAGGATTTTCAATAGAGACTTGGAGTTGAAATTTAGTCGAGAATGGGTTTAATTCTATTCCTGAAATGGGCTCTGAATAATTGCACATTCACAGCTGATGACATTACAAATTAAAATGACAATTACACTTAAATGTGTTTATACATATAATTATGCAAGCTTCATCTTTAAACATTTTGAAAGTCTCCGCTTGTAGACCTGATTTGGATGAGTGGGCTGTTTTTAATTTGCATCATTAGCCCATTCCACTTTAAATATAATAATCTGGTAACTTGTGTTTTCTAACGGAAAAGTCATTCAGCTAGACTGCATAAGTGCCCCGAATCAGCATCAGAACTTTCAGGAACAGGCAGCAAGGTTATATATATATATATATAATATATATATATATATAATATCTATATATATATATATATATATATATATATATATATATATATCTATATCTGATAATATATATCTTACTGATATATATTGTTTTATGATTTTTTTCCGTCCCTTGTTGGTCTCTCACATTCATTTAAGCCTAGTTTAATATGATTTTATTTATATTGTATCTGGGCGAAAAACAATTTCATATTACAATTGTGATGATGAACAAATCATTGTCAGTGTACTGTGACTGTCTTGAACCCTTGATGAAAGGAGAATGGCTAAAGAAACTGAATTTAAAAACAGAGCTTGGAGGCAGGTTTTGCATGTCATAAGACTAAACTAAGAAGCTCATATACTAATGTATTCTCTGTCTCGGCAAGGATGATGTTAACCAGACATCTTTGCCACATACATCAATAATATTCAGCATAAAAAAAAAGACACACAAAACAAATGAAATGTTGAAATGTAAAAAATTGAAAATGTGCGCAAATAAAGGAAAAGTGACACCTTTGTATAAAGGATAGTCAAAGCACAAATAAAACGAATATGATCTATATGCAAATTATATAAATACCTCAGAATAAACTGATGATATCAGGACATCGCTGAGTTAAACATTTCCCCAAGCAACTATAGCATCTTCTTACAAACCATTAGAGTAGGATGAGCAATGCTGTGGAGTTTAGATCCATGGGGAATATTTAAAACCATTTATTATTTATTATTCAAAGGCTAAAAGACTCAGATGTTAATATATGTATCTCCACAGAGCTGACAATGAGAAGTCTCACAGCTCGGGTGGACTGAGAGAAGCTTAGATTAAGAATGTCCATGTGCATAAACACTGGGATTTCAGCTTGAACTTTTGACCACCTTGATTCATCACAGCATATACCCATAGACCCTTGGCTTTCTGTAACTATAGAAGCCTCAGCATTACATACATGCTGACAATGCTGCCTGAGGTAGGCCTACATGGTTAAGTGAACCACAAAAATTATATTTTTCATGACAGCTTTCGATTGCTTTCATCTCTGTGTGCTTATGTGCCATGTGATTCTCTCTGGCGACCATGAAGAACTATCTGAGAGCCTAAACCGCTCCATCCTTTTGTCTCTTTATATGTAGAGCATCAATAGAATTCCCCACAGGAGGCTGAGAGCATCACTGCAGCCACGCTGAGATGATGCATCCCTTATTCTTATGCCAAAACAATTTCCAATTAGTTTACCTTTTTTTTTTTTGCCAGTGAGCTCCTACTGATCTGAAATTATATTGCTTTTTCCTCATGGGTATGAAAGAGAAATACAAGGTTATAGAGAGGGGAGTCATGTACATGTGAACCAGCAGTGGTGTTTGTGGCTGACTTGCTGATTTAGTTGTGATAAGACACGACCAAAGTGGGGGCGTTGGGGGGCAAGGCTTTTGTCAGTTTAGTGATTCTCCATATCCTGTAAGATGTCTTGGCCTAGAACCTTTTTTTTTTTTTTTTTCTTTAGCTCATTTGAGACTTGGTTCAAATCTAATGCATTTTCTAAATCAAATTTAACAAAAGTGGACCTGAACTTGACAACTAGTGATAAAAATAGATTTTCATGGAGAAAAAAAAAACGCAATTTTGACTTAATATTTGACTTACATATAACACACAGCACTGTCAGTTTTAAATGTACAGTATAGATAAACCACAAATTTGTCAGTAAGTTTTTTTTTCTGTAAAGAAATTAGTACTTTTTTTCAGCAGACATTAAGACTCATTAAATGAAATATAAAGTTTTCACACAAACATTAAACAATGGTTTTGAGCATTGATATTAATAACAATGTTTCCTGTAGCACCAAATCATCATAACAGAATTATTTCCTTGAGGCATTAAAAGGCTGGAGTAAATGGCTGCTGAAAATTCAGCTTTGCCATATAGGAATAAATTATATTTTTAAAAAGTTATTTTAAATTGTGATAATAATTTACAATATTACTGTTTTTTCTTATTTTTTTTTGATCAAATAACTGCAGTCCTGGTGAAAAATAAGAGGACACTTAAAACAAAAACTTTCACTGACACACAGACTTTTGAATGGTAATATGTGTGTGTGTTTATACATAATGTGTATATATATATATATATATATATATATATTTCTAAAGAAAATATTTTATATTTAAAAAGACAATAACATTCCAGTATTGATATGCCAACATATGTTAATGGACAAATTACAATATATCACCCTCACTTATAAATACTATCCCAATAACATTCCAGTATTGATATGCCAACATATGTTAATGGACAAAACTGCATGTATGGGGTGTACTTACTTCTTCACAGCACTGTATGTTGATACTGTGATTCAAACATGTAGCCATCTGTTTTAGAAATTAATATATATATATATATATATATATATATATATCCATATACTCTATATATATATATATATATATATATGCAACTTATTACAATATGAAACTACTTCAGCGAGTGTATCCATGTCTCTTTTAAAGCACCACAAATGTCTGCAAGACTCAATTACTGTATATGAGAAATACATTTCTATAGCATGGCAGAAGGAGTGCTGAGCGCGTCATTCAGATTAATCCAATCGAAGAGCCGCAACACATTATACGCCATAAACCACTTCCCCTGAGCCGCGGATCTCTTCAAGCCCAGAAAACATTTGTAATGAAAAACAGTTTGTATTGATCGAAGGACATTTAGTGGGACAAAGGTGCCTAGTCGTCGATCCACCTCTCGGGCCTCTTTTGGGGGCATCCAGATCAACGTGACTGTAACATGGCTGGCTGTTGGTAGTGAGCAGGCAGAGGAGTTCAGGAGAAAGCTCGTCTTCAGTGTCGGTCTGGGACAGTGCCAGTTATAGAGGGCCTAAAGAGATAATGAAATCTAAATGCTACCGGGCATCATAGGGAGTTTTAAGTGACGGTTTTTCTGCAGCAGTGCCAGCTGGACTATGGCGACCTGTGGCATGCAACATGTAATCAGTGGTGCCATTCAAATGCAAAAGGTTTCTTTCATGTCCTGGTTTCCTGGTGGGATTATAATAAAATAAAGATGTAAAATGATTTTGAGTAAAGACGTGAAATTTGTGACCGTTTCTGAACCGGTTAGTTGCGCCAGGTGCCTGGCATCAGACATGGCAAGTATTTAAACAGCATGTGTAATTTCTCCCCTCTGGCATCCCTGGTCGAATGCAAGAATGACACAGAAAGACTTTTTAGTGCAGGCTTTTTAGGCTTGTTCTTAACCTGTTTGGTGTTTTGCCTGGTTGTTTTAATCCCACCCATCCCATGACTGGCATCCAAAACAGAATGCTGGTTACCAACAAATATTGGTCTTTTCAAAAGTGATAACTTGTGGTACACTACTCTCTACAAGCCGTGAACCCTTGTTCTCAAGTTTGATGCAGTTCATTAATATTGAATTTTTAAATGGTTTGCAAGAATAAAATGACAGCATTTGTAATTTGATGACAGTAAAAACATTTACTTTTTCAAGAACCTTCACTATAGCTAGCAAGTTCATTTGTGTTAATAGCTAAGCAGTGTAGCTAACTACTACTGTATGAATAGAAACGCTTAGGCAATTTACATCACAGACGAACAAGACATGTGTTATTATTTTTTACTATAGTCGGAGTCATGTCTTAACCTTGATGCAATGGCATAACGGCAAAGCCAACCAACACCATTAACACAGCAAAGCATAAATCGTATTTCTCACATTCACTCTCCCAGTTAGTCCGCGGCAGGGCACTTTTGTTTGTTAGCAATTTTAAATGTCAGATGTTTTTGTTGTCATATAATTTGGTTGAGGTGTGATAAGTGTTTGATTGTTTCTCTCCGAGAATGTGTCATTTCATGATTATTTAATGCTGTTGATATTGAACTTTTTTTGGCAATTTTGCTAGAATAGCACGTTTTGCTCCCTATGGGCCATTAGACTACAACCCTGCAATACACCTAAAATCATGTTTTTTAGGCAGCTTTTGATTTTTTAGCTCACTGCTGAACCTTCCTTTTTTTTTTTTTTTTCTTTTTTTTTTTTTTTTTTTTGTTGCTGTTGTTGTTGTTGTTGTTGTTTAGAACTATTCTTTGGTTGCCAGTGCTTTTATCCATGATGTTTGCATTTAAATATTTGTTCATGTAGTATTCAAATGATGAGTTTGGTTAAGCGGTAAGTCCCATCGGATGGGCCTAAGTTATATTAAGGCCACAACTTCATCTGTGTTGAGATGATCCTAATTCCTGCACTACAAGTTGTTCTTTCTCTCTCTCTCGCTTTTTTCCCAGCACTACAGTTGATAAATGACATGACTTCAAAATATCCCATCTAATAAAGGCGCACACAAGGACTGTTGCCACTAACAAGAATGGCAAAATAAACTCCTTTCTATAAGAATTCTCTTATGAAAGTCTTAACCAAAATAAAGAACGGCTCCTTTTCCCCAATAACCCAAGCGCCAACAGAACAGAATGTAAAGTTGCTATCAGGTTTGTACTGACGCTGGGAGAATGATGAAGAGTGTTCCAAGTAAGCCTTTCAGCATGTTAGCTCAAAACAAACTGACCTCAAGGGTCTTCTGACCAACCTATCTTTAATATTAGTGGTCCTGAATGGCCTCAAGCGCTTGCGCGATTTGTGTGCTTAATATGCATCACAAAGGATCACATTCTCCTAATGTATTTGATGCCAATTATCCAGACTCTCATGTTTGCAGCCGTGTTTTTTTAAACCACCAACCATTTAAAATGACCACAAACTGCCCAATATTTTTGCTGTTACTGGAATGTCCCAGAGGCAAATAAAATCAATTAACCTAGCACATAGGACTTAACCCAGTCACACTGTTAATCTATTGTAAATTAGGGCTGGGTATCCCATATAGATTTCCCAATTCAATTCTGATTATTTGGGTATTTCAGTTATGAATTAAATTCTCTCTGTGTTACATGTATAGGCAGAACAAAGTCACAAAAATTACTGAGATTTAAGCTTGCATTTTTTTACTTTTTCCCCTAAACAATTCCACGGGGTAACATCTCTCACAATTGTCCTTCTCTTTCCCTCTGAATTCAACATTTTATCCCCATTCTCAGCACCGTGCGGACCCGGAGGAGACAAGTGCGGGGGAGGGCGGGGAGGGGGGGGGGAAAAGTCCTAATTGTGTAGATGTTTTTATAAACACGTAACAATTACTTTTTATACTTTTATTATTCTGTGGCCAAATAAACTGGCTTCTATAGTACACTCAAAAACCAATCCCGTCCTCTTTTCGAATCACTTGGTGTCAGGAATATGGCTAGTTTGCTCAAGGAAAACAAAATAACAAAAAAAACTGAAAAAAAAAAACAGTAGTCTACAAGAAATGGCAAACAATGTATATTTTCAGACAGCTATTGGTATTTTAAGGAAATCAATCAGTCGAATGAAGATTGTCCACTAATATTAACACCAGCCCTTTAGTGTAACATAGAATTTTCAACTGTTAAAGAGACCAAGCTCTTTTAACAAACGAGTCAATAATCTCTACTGCATCCAACCAAAATGTCTGTGGGTTTCCTTTTTTTAAACCAGAAGAAAAACCTGGTGATCATAACAACACGAGTATGATGGAACATCCAGTGCCAGAGCAATGCTTTGCCCAGCCGGACAGCCTGAGGGAAGATGTTACATCAGACAATGGTTTAGCTTTTTTCTGCAAATGGCAAACAACAGTGAAGATATACCCAAAGAGTATCTGTTCATAGTTTCAGGTGAAAGTTTCATCTGTTTTATTTATGTCCCAATTTATTTCTGGGTTCAGCAAAATAGAGAATCATATGGTTTGAGGCATAGTTTATAGCAGTAACATTTAAGAATCAATGGTTTTTGTAGTACACTGGCACGACGAAGACGAACAGACCCCTCAAATGAATTAAACTGCAGACTGAACAATGGTTTATCCTCAGCCATAAACTGAGAGGAGGGATCATTTAATGCATGGTTCATAAGTTAATTGCCACAATGCCCTAGTCATATCAGGCTCATGGGAGGATAAATCAAATGTGTACTACTCCTTTGTGTACTTTTTTCCCCATTTCATTTTTTGGTTTATAAAACCAATGTAATCATAAATGATTAGATTTTTTTTCTTTTCTTTTTTGGTGATGAGTCTACGTATCTCGAACATTATTAAAACTATGTAGTTTTATCACCTTGTCTTGTCTAACTTGCTCGGTGTAACCATAGCCTTGATAATATGAATATGAAAGGTCTGGGCATCATAACCTGTGAATGGTTTCAACTGACAATTTAAGGTTCCTAAAATTACCGTAGGCGAATGCTAAGCAAAACTCAAAGTGGTACTTTCCTCCTCTCCCCAACACGATTTATATAAATTGTCTATTACCTGGAATGCTTTTCCATTTCAACAGATAGATTTACACAGCAAGTGAATCAGCCCTGGTTTTTGCGAACATCCACTGCACATTGTGGGAGATGCATTTGACTACCAGTGTGGGTACTATACGTGGGAAGTGAGTCAGTTAATTTTGATTTGTAGGTCAGCGAGCCTAGACTGCAACAAAGAACAGCAAAGCAAGTTCCTGAATATGGGTGTCTTAGGTTAATGGTACACATTGTGTTTGTGTTATATTTCTAAGTATAAGATCCATGTGAAATATCTAGCATAAAAGACAATGAGCCAGCTGCAATCTATATGTGTCTTTACATGTAGACTCTACATGAAGCATGTGCTTTGACCCAGAGATCTACCCTTTCTCATTTTAATTTGCTTCAAGTGGGTGTTCCTGTAAAGAATTGCAGTGTTGACAGTGATTTGGTGCGGAACTGAAGAGCTTTGAAGTCTGAATGGCACTAGGTGACGTAAGACCCATGCATCATTCACAAATAGCCTCTGGAAGACAACAGTTAGCAAAATGCATAACAACCACAGTGTGATTTCATCAGCTTGAGGACACTTTTTGTACAGCAATATGGCTGGTTTTATGAAGCGGCTCATAATATTACCTGGGCTGTGCACATTGCCTTTCTCTCTGAATAATTGCAGCCTCTCAATAAAACGTTTCCGTCTGTTGAGTAGCGACACACCCACACTGCCAGCCGGTAGCTCATTTACCTGATCGCCTCTTTGTGCAGAACTCTCCTACTCAGCAAGATTTTTCCAGTAATGCTGTTGACTACAGTGTTTAGGGTAGGGCAAAGAAAAACCTACCTGCTGATCAAATACTTGGTTTAAGCAATATTTAATTTAAGCTAATTCTGTTGCCATAATGTGACCTGAGGACTTTTGAAAGATTATGCATAAAATACACTATTTCCATGAATGAGTCTCAAACTAATGTATCCATTTTTCACTGATAAAAAATGAGTCCGTAACTTTATAGGAAATATAGAATGATAAATTAAAAACAGTAATATTGGGAAATGTGTACAATTACCATTTTAAATAACTGTTTTCTATTAATGTATTAATATATTTTAAAATGTACTTTATTCTAATTAAACTGGATCTGTACTTTATTCAGAACTAATTAAAACACATAGTTTTACTAGTGACATTCATAGCAGAAGAAAAGGTGAAAGGTCTTGAAAGCAAAATTATAGGTCCCTTAGCATCTAGCGCTGGGTCCTTTGTCAACCTTAAATTACCGCCTATTTGCTTTCATGTTTTAATTGAGAGACTATGAGAATAGCATCTGAGCTGCATTATAATCACCTTTATATTAATTGGTGAAGAATCTCTTTGCATGTTCTGTGAAGAACATTGTATTAAAAATAACATTTTAATGAGTGTCCAACTATACCAGCCATGCCAAAATCCTGCTGCTGGAGATCGACCATCCTGCAGAGTTTAATTCCAGTTCTAATCAAATACACCTGAAGCAGCTAATCAAAGCCTGTGGGGTTCGCATGAAAATTACAGGCAGGTGTGCAGTGTTGATACTAAAATCTGCAGGAAGGTAGATTTCCAGGAGTGTGACTGCACACCTTTATTACACATTCTATGTGTGTGTGCTCTAATTGTCTGATGGTGACCTGAGAAGTGAACTTCACAGGCTGTTCAACAGATTTTGTTGACACTTTAGAATACTGTTCTGTTGTTTAGGAATAACTACACAGGAACAAATAACTAATGCACTAATAACATTCTAGTAACTATTATTAACTAACAATAAACTCTGATTTAACATATAGGAAGTGATAGTGCTCTCAGTTGAAAGTTGAAAAAAGCATGGGTAGTAATAGCTCAAGTATTACTGCATCCTTTTAAAGGAATTACTAATTATTTGGATCGTTATTCTAAAGTGAAGATTGCGGTAAACCACTAGTAATGACTCAAGTGTTACCAAATCTGGCAAAAGGAATTGCTATCAGAACCTTGCAAAAACCTCAAAAGCTTACAATGATTTCAGAGTTATCGTGTTACTCACCTTAGAATCATGAGGACGTAATTCGTCATTCTTTTGAGGCATTTATGAAGGTATTGGTACATACCTGAGTCATACTAGTGGTTTACCCTGACGTTCACTTTCGAATTACAACCTAACAGTGATATTCAAATTTATTATTAACCTGTCACACAAAAAAAAGTTTTTTTAAGGGGTTTAGTAGTCTTGGGTGAGTTATGGCCAAAACAAAAATAGTGTTCTGGAATAACTACTAAGTGAACTACACATTAGATAAGCATTTTATTGACTTAATTCATAATGGTTATTTACTAGATTGCTAATCTTGCGGTTACACTATGGTTCTTATGTAGTTTTCCATAATGAATAGCTACATTTCGTACTTTAGTACAGTATTCTAAATTGTTTTGATTTTACCATACATGGAGGATTTCTTGCTCCAGTCTTGGAAAAGGCACTGCACAAATCCACACAGGGAAACACGTGTACATCAAAAATTAACCACTCTAACAAAAAAATGCAGGAAACAACTTGACGCATCGCTAGCACATGCTTTGGACTCATTGCATGGCATTAAATTTAAAATGCAATACACACAACACAGGCATTAAAAAAAGCTGACTCGGATGATACATGTGTTAAATGGTTACATCTGACCAGAATATTTATACTTATATCTAGGGGACTACGTAACAAACTGAACGGAACGTCCACATGGGAGCCGCTACATTCACCACACAGTCCCAGCCCTAAAGGAACTACTACCTAACCACATAACCTAAGATCCACCATCACAATTTTGATTTGATATACATAAAGGAATAAACAGGAACAAACAAAAAGTCCCCGGATGGGGCATAGGCCAAGCTACAAAACAAAACAGGATCTAAACATCAGTTTTAAAAATTTCTCAAAACTATACCTAACACAGGGACAAAAGACGAACGACTAACAAACCAGACAACAACAACAATGAGAGGAAAATAACAAAAACCTTGACTGAACGCCCAGAACAAGTACAGAATTATGAATCACCCGGACAAAATAACAACATTTCCTTAAGGAGTTACTGTTCTTAGGCAGTTAACTGTTTAGTTCGCTCATATAAAGCAACATGTAACGTGATTGTTTACCCAAATGCCTGTATCATGATTATGCGTTAGTAACGGTTAAGGAAGACACAGTTGTTTTAGCTTAGGTATACGAATCAGTTAGTTTCATAAAACATTAACCGATATTCATTTAATCACGTGAGCTACAGGATTTTCTGAGATATGACGGTTTAACGCATACCATCCATATTTTCAAAAAGTTTACTCTCTTCGTAGCAATATGGCAGGGATAGGCAATCCATAACAATCGATCTATATCCAGGATGCAATGATCATAAATTATACTCACTAAATTCAATATTATACTATTTTAATGGTAAATACACCATTGTTAATGTCACAGGGACATCATCAACCTGCAAAACACTAGTCCATATGTGTGGCCACATAGCTAGGTAGTAATCACGCTACAAATGAGAGAAAATAGGATATCAGATCTACTAGATCTCCCCTCTGTTACCACCTAATTTAACAAACAATTACAAAAAAAATAAAAAAAAATTAACATAAAAAAAAATTAAATTAAAACATAAATAACAGCTCTGATCACAAGTGACAGTGATCTTTCTATGGTGACAATGTCCCCCACACTCAGAGATTTGTAGTGAGGCAAATGAGGATGGATACCTTTTCGGAAAGGGAAGTTTTTACAACTCTGTTGGTCTCTAGTAGTTGTGTCTTGCATATGAAATTTAGATATGGGAGGTTCAGAGTAGAAGAACTCATACTAAGATTCTCTAATAATAAACTAATGCGTTGCATAGGTAGCACAACATATATAATACACTCTTCAATTATCGATCAATGAAATATGAACTCATAGATACAACACATCAATATGATGAAGAGTTATATTAACTTAGTGAGTCCTATCCTAAGTATACATAAAACGTAACACAGATACAACATAAATATACAATAAACATAAAAACAAGCATACAACAACTTGCCCCTGAAGTAATAAGTGTGATTTCATAAATATAAGAAAGGTTTTATATTCTAGAATAAACACCGAGAAGAGGGTCCCTTTTTTATGGGCATCAATATGTTTCGTGTTATATTGAAAGCCCATTGAGTTCACTATAGGCTATAGCTTTTGAAGTTGCCAACATTCCGGGCGCACATAAAACTCAGTGTTATTGAAAAGCAAGAGATGGTGTGCCTTTGTTCGCCTATGGACACCAGAGGCCCTCGTTCTTTACACCTGGCCTATTGATTTGAGGTGATCAGATTTCTAATTCTCAGATGGGCAAGCACCCCATAGACATCGGACCCTCACATGGTTATGTACTGAGTGAGGGTTTTCGTTCGTTACATTTGTTATACAATCTAACAAATAGTTTTATTTGTGATGCATTGGATCCAAAATGCTACTACACCGTGGCTTCGAGTGGCGCACGGTGGGCTAAGAGGCCAGACCAAACAACAAAACCAAGACCACGGGAATCACCAAATTTAAATATTTTTTTTTTTATTTTTACATGAGCCGCAATCAGACTGGATTTATATTTTGATTGTTATCCTGGCTGTAAGGCGCGGTCGGTTGTTTGTGAGCTGTGGTGTGTTATCATTAACAGAGAGTTGGAATTATTCATCTAGCTATCAGGTCAAGAACACACTACGGACAGTGTTGTCGGACAATTTGACATAACTATATCAGCTAGATAAGATGTCAATTGTTTTTCCCCACACATTAGCTTTACCCACTGACCAACAACGACAGACTACACCTTTTTTCTGATATGCGTTTGTTTGACGTTGTTTTTTTATACATATTGTCGTATTAACATTATTGGCCTATATGTAGCTGTTATTAACCTGAAATAAATGTTTTCCCCACTACTTTTAGTATTTAATACACCATCACATGACAGAATTGAATTCCCATTGTCTCGACACTACATGATACAATTTTGGACCATGATTAAGAACATAGTATTACGCCTTGGCTAGAAACTGCATACTCCATAATTTCATATTATAATAATAACTTAATTTAATTTCTCTTTTTATTTTTCTCCCAAAGACATTAACGTCTAGTAAGTATGCCTGTTTTAAAATTATTTTTTAACAGTGAAACAGGAGTCTTGTTTAAAGATCAGACGGTGCACCTCCTGTTCCGTGGAGTATTCTACCTTCCTATCAGACTAATTACTTCCATCCCTTGAATTAAACAACCCTGTCTGTAATTATCAAGTGCTCCGTCATGATTCCTAATTAGTTGGGGTTCGGTTGTGTTTGATCAGGACAATTGATTAAGAACCACCCATGTATGTAGCAATATTCGTATGATGGGCTAAATGAGGGGCATACCCATGCAGGGCCAGTACTAAAGGCCACAATACGTTGTGTGCCAAATGAGCAACATACTCTTAACGAGGTCCCTGCGCTGGCAGCCCCTGCTGGGGCCCTCTAGTCCGAGACCACTAAGAGTTGGCCAATAAAGGTCCGTGTTACCTCCGTGGCTTGTATTTGCAGGGATCCCTCTCAAAAAACGTTCTGAGTGAACATTGGTGTAATGACCTCTTATCTCATAACTACGCTCTTATGTCTGGATTTTCATCAAATAAGGAAATGGATCTATCATTCAAAAAGAAAATTTGGAACTTTGTATATTTATTGAGGGACACATAACTGCACGCATGTGTGCACTCATAAGTAACTGCCATTCTTATCCGTACATAGCACAAATGGGACACACACCACTCCATATAGCTGTGAACCTAATGGGTTTCTCTTATTTTGTCATCCATTTCAACAACCGACTCAATTCATTTGCTCTTGAACATTAGATGCAGCTAATTAATATTTTTTATTAGTCAAAAATATGCTAATAATGGGATCAATTCATCATAGAGGCAAGGCATCTTAGCATCCTTGACGGCATTTAAAATACTTAGATGGGTGATATGTTTTAAATGCTCTTTTGCAAAAATTCTTTAATTTGAGATCTTCTATTTTTTTCTTATTAATTTTTCTTTTCTTTTTTTTTTTTTTCTTGGATGTGCTGAATCGAATTGTATTTCTTTCCATGGCGCCTTATAAAATATCACAGCTCCTGTCCCACCACCCCTGAATGTCGTGATTAATTGACAGTCGTCTTAGACTCCTTTGTCTCTGTTGAATTGTAATAGCTCTTCCTGCTCAGTTTGCTTTCACATGATTGAGAGTAGATGATTTGGTGGCTGGCCTCCATATTCAGCACTTCTCTCACAAAACACTGAATGCACAGATTTTTTCTCAAACTCTGTTGATTTAAAAAGGATTGATTATAATTCGTGCCATTTGTAAGACACGGATTCTTACTAGTACAAGACCTGTGAATGAAACCGAGGTGTTCATCTAATCGGACTCTGTTCAAAGCCCATATTCCAGTTGTAAGTTTAGGGTGACACTCTCTCCACCTCAAGTTTCTCTCTGGCTATTTTCCGCTTCGGCCAAGTGTATCTGTAGACTGCAGGAGCCTGTAATTGGATTATTGGCATATGGGCATAACCGCCTGATGACAAACAAGGAAAAAAAAGTGGGTATCTGATCATGGTCTGTGCTGTACCTTCAGTCCGCATGGCCTATTGTAAATCTCATTCTCTTGATACGGGGCTTGTTGAGATTCATGCATTTTCAAAAGAACTGCCGCGGACTCACAGATAGATTCGTACTAGTTTGAGGGATCGCAAGTTAAAGGGTTGAATGTGTTTTATTTCACACAGTTCTTGATGTGTTTTATTTATTTGTACTGCTGTGTGAGTCTGCAGGACGGTTAAGCTCCAGGACATGGTTTATGTTTTGTTTTTTACGACCTCAGTTTGTGTTCAGAATATCCATGATTCTTAAAATTGTATTTATTTATTTATTTATTTAATATGCAGAGTTAAACTCTATACAAACCATTTGAAGGTTTCCCACAAGCATTCAACGATTTCCACAAAAATGTGAACATGTGGCTCTTTGGTGGCTAGTTTAGTTTGGTTTGAATAAGACGGAATAAAACTACTGAAGATTTGTCCAGATTTTGTGTCCGTTTTGCAAGTCTGGAAGGAGGACAGTCTGCGAAACTTTGAGCAATCAGTTTCATAGTAGAAAAATTCACATACCAGTCTATGATTCAATTTTTTTAACAGTACCAGGGAAATCCTTTTGTATTAACATCACTTTTTATGTGTCTGTAGCTCTTTAAAATGGCATGCAGTATATTCCAACTTTAACACTGCATACAAAAAAACCTCAATACTATGATTTTGGCCCCGGTGGGGACTAATTGTATGTCCTCAAATAATGGCAGATTGTGGAATCTTCCAGGAAACCTTATTTTTTAATTCCATTTGGTGACCAGTTTTAAGACATAATTTAAAAAAAAGAATCCCCAAAATGCAATAGAAACTGATGTCATTCAGAATAGGCTGTGTCATAGCATTACCATAAAGAATTACTTCATGCAAACTGATTATAAAAACCATTACCACTGACACTGAGCGCAGTTATAACTTTACCTATTCTGATGGGAAAGTGCTATAGTAGCCATGTAGCTACATAACAAAGAGATGAAAGATGATCAAGGAATGAGCGCCCCCGGCTGGTCGGAATTAAAACCAAATGCCAGTAGCAGAAGCAGACTACTTAAAAAGGTCGATCATTCATGTAGAGACCTAGGCTCCTAGACGGGCTTAGAGCTTTTTTAATGAAAGGAACCTTATACTGGTTTACTGCACACAACAACAGACACATCTAGCTGTCGTTAGCTTAATTAAGCTGTATCTAATAGAGGGGTAGCGCCTACTGACTAAGATCATTACGGCCCATCAGGAGCGCTACCAGCTTGGGGCCAATGGAGGTCAAATTCATGATTAAGTTTTGGGAACCAAGGACAAAAGAATGTCAGGAGGCCAGTTTAATGCCTCATATGAAGGACCCTCTTTTTAAAGGGGCCGGTTTATCATGCTTCATCATATACAGCTTTTTTTTTTTTTTTTTTTCTTTTTTTTTTTGATCCCCAAGTCTGAATTCTGCATCATCATAATAGGATCTTTTGCTCCCATTACATGTCAGGGAATGAGCGCCCACTCTTCTGGGCTGGAATAAAGGGAAATGCAGCAGCAGAGATGCTTTTTTTCAAAAAAAGTCTACCATCCTATTAGGGACCAGGCTATGGCCTGATTAGCTTTAGTGAGGAAAACCAGACTTGGGATACTGCATGAAAACGGTGAATTTGAACTCGTGCCGTGATAGAATTGTTCTAATGGAGGGGTGCACATCCCTGACAAGCTACAATACGGGCCATCAGGATGCGTACAAAGCTGTAAACAATGAGGATCCAATTAATGATTACGGGTGGGGAAATATCGTTCTGAAAAACGCTCTGTTGGAAGGTGCAATTATCACGCTTTATCAGAGGTTGCTTTGGTTTACTTCTCAAGTCCAATTCGTTATATAAGAGGCTTTTGTACCCAATTAAACAGTAAGGGAATGAGCATCCCCCCTTGCTGGCAGACTAAAAACTAGCTCCGCAGCAAGCTACATTTTCACAAAAATGTCTCCCACAGTGTAACTGACCAGGCTCTGGCCTGCTTAGCTTTAGTGAAGGTCGGGAAAATCTGCGAAGGGTCGCACAAATCGCAAACACCAGTCATGTGGCGATTAAAGCAGCTTAGGACCACCGCAAAGGCTCTATTGGTTGAGAGCGGGATGACGCCCCAACCCATGCCAATATGATTACATCGAACCCTCCTGTGCACAATGGTTGCTCTGATGTATATTGCAGAGCCACTTGAGCACATGGGCTTTCAAAAATAATAATGATAATAAAAACTGCTGTGTATGCGTTGATCAAATAATTGTTGGCGTTTGATTTAATTATGTGTTAACCCGTCGATAATACGGTTGTTAACTTGCCCCGAGCCCTACATCCGACTAATATTATATATATATATCTATATATATAATTATATATATATTATTATTCTCATATATATATAATATATATATATATATATAGATATATATAGTTGCCAATGGTTTTTTGAACCTAAAATAAAACTACATGATAGTTGTGATGTATTCCCACTGATTGCTGTGTAATAGAGAGGGGGCTTATGCAAATATATACATAGCAGTATATCAGTATGCAATTTATGTAAATTATAGTAAATTAGAACATAGCACATCACTTTCATCGTTGCATATTTCAATGTAAATATGATTATCAGAGTGCAAATTGGATCATCAAACCCTAGAGGTCATTCGAGGAAAGGTATTGAGGCTACAGAACTGCACAGTCAAAGCAATAATGGTTGTGGTGGAAAATCACAGAAATGCACAGGTCAGGGGGGCTAATTGAGCTCACTCTCGACCGGAGGATTTTGTTATTTTTTGTTGTTTTTCGGGCTTAAATTCTTGCATCTGCGAGATTTTACCACATTTCACCTTTTTATCCTGGCACTATCTGTTAACAAGTTATTGTGGCTTGGTAAAATCAGTTTTGAAAGAAGTCTCTTATGCTCACCAAGGACTGCCGTTATTTGATGGAATATGACGAGTTGTGAAACAGCAGTATTGGTAATTGTATTGAAATATATATTTCAATTTTGTTTTGGTTCCCTTACTTCAGTTTTCTTGTCACATGATCCATCAGAAATCATCCGAATATGCTGATTTGGTGTTTAAGTAACATACCTATTTATTATTAAATGATTGAAAAAGTTGTGCTGCTTAGCTACTTTTGTGAAAACCATTGAGGTGGGGCGGATACTTTTCTTTGTGTTCAGAATATTTGATCTAATATGGAAGTTCAAAAGAAGATCAATATAACTGAGAAAATAGTTTTTTTTAACCATGCCGACAAACTAACAACACAATCCACAACAAAAACACGCACACACACAACAACAACAAAATACCAAACATTAAGGGGACACCTTCCATTTCAGCATTATGCAATGCAAAAACATTACGGACACATTACTTTCTGAAATGTTTGTCGTTGACTCTTCTGTAAACAAATAGTAAGTTTTAGTCATTAAAAACGTCAATAAATAAATAAAAAAAGTAAATAAAAATAAAACACGACAGAGAACAGACATTCCAAGAAAAACTTTGGCAGAATGTTTTTGGTTGTCTCCGAAAGGAAGTTGTCTCCTGGCCATGTCCCATGGTAGCTAGGTTGGAAACAACTATTTAGTCTTACTGTGAAGTTTGTATTAATTTAATATTTTAATGTTTGTGAAACTTCTTTTAAAACAAAAGGAATCTAGACTGACCTCAAACTTTTGAATGGTAGTGGAAAGTTCAGCAACTGTATTTGCACATACAATTCATTTAGCGAACAGTTTGCGAACTAACCACCTTAGAAACAAAGAGAATTGCCTTTGACTTTTAAATAGTCTGCTAGCACCTTATACTGTTTGTTCTGTTGTTCTGCTGGTCTGGAGATAAGGAGGGATGCATCTTACTTGTTGTCCGGATTCTTTGTATTCTTATTGTGATGCTCTCAGGCATGAGGACGTCAATCTTCCTTGCCATTCAGACTGGACGGGCCATTTTTATGTTTGCAAAGTTTATGATACTGTTGTACAGAGCTTTCATGGAACACCGATCCTAAATTAGACCATTGGGTTAGCATTTTCATATGACACAGCCTAGCATGAACACATTGTAATGGCATTGTTGTCTTGAGGAAAGCAAGAGAAGGCTTCTTGGCAGCTATGCGGTTTAAATTCTTGATTTGATGGACCTTATCGTTATATCATTAGTTTTCTCTAGATTACTTATATAAAACCGAAATTAGCGCATTTGGGCGACTCTCTTAATAAATTGATCTAGCATTAAATAGGGAAGAAGGGTTCTGGAAACAGATTTAGAACTTTATACTGACTTCCTTTATATCATCTATATTTTGTTGCGAGAGGAACAAAGCCACACAGGTGGCGTCACATATCGATCGCTTGATAGAAATGCTAGAAACACTGGAATTTCCATCACGTTACACTTTGTGTGCTAGTTAATTCAAATTCTTATTCCAGTAAATGAGACTCTTCCTGTGCAATAGAATGAGGAAAAGAATGAAAATTAGAACTAACTTTCACACGGACAGGGAACTAAACTTGGACACCAGTGGACTGAATTTAGCAGAGAAGTCGATGTTTCATACCTTCAATTATGGGTCGAGTCCTCTCAAGGAAAGCTTCCTGGTTCCCTCTGTACATATAATGGTCATTTTCCTTCTGCGGGACATCTTGTTTGCACATCAAATGTCCAACGCGGTCTGGACTGAGATCTCGAGTACTGGAACAAACGCCTTTGCTGAGCGGTGGTCCACATGTCGTAAGCACGATTCCAAGTTGTAAAGTAGACTTCCAGTAATAGGCTCGGGTCAGGTGGCCAGGGAGACACATATAAATGGTAGAGCTCGTTAACTGTAGCAAGAGAACACCACTACAAGAGCTGGAATGTGAAAAGGGGCGATCGGCTATAAATTAGTCAATGCTATAAGTGTGGGAACGCCACTTATGAAACTGACTGTAAGTTATAAGACTTCACATGCACTTGGCATGAGGAGGCTTTTATGTTCACGGTATTATAAATGGGTCGCTAAGCTGAGGTATGGCAGAACGCGTGTAGACCTAGTCGTGTCGGTGTTGAATATGCACAGTACCTTAACTTGTAAGAAACAAAAGAGAAAAAATAAGAAGACAACTGTACAAACACTAATCGTGATCGAAGTATCTTATTAAACTTGACTTAAGATTTGACTTTATTCTGTGACTTCAAGGTACAATTGATGTATTTATCAAATGCGAGTATTTCAAAAAGTGACTTTATATGTGGGACATGGTTGAGTGTAATATATGTTCACATTCCCACTGTATTCCTCAAAATTAGGATTCTATATCGGTTTTTTTTTGTATTTTCACTTCATATCTAAAGATGGACAATGCACACAAAACTTCCCTTCTATCTCAGTCTGAATGTATCCCAAAATGTGTTTACAATCTGACAAATGCACGTAGATGCTTTTTTCCGTGTTATATCGCGACTTTGTGATATACTTACTTTTGTTCTCAGTTTGTCAAAGTGTTTATGCTGAGATTAATGCAATTTATTAAAATTTATTCTCCCTTGAGCTTCTACAACATTCATGAATAAAAAATCAAAAAGAAGAAGCAAAAAAATCAAGAATTACTTACTTTTCTCATTGTTATAAATGAATTTCTACTTGTACAGTGTTCAGTTAAACTGTTAAGAGCCAGAAGTCTCAGGTATGTTTTAGACCGTGGAATCGTGGCACTCATCCAAGCAAGTTGCCTTCAGTGCCACTTTAGACAGAGAGCCATACAGAATATTTCAGGTAATATCTATTTTCAGCTGGAATCAAAGTCTGGGTCTGGGATATGATACTCAATGTTTTCTCATCTATCTGGTTTCCTCCTCTATGCTCTAGGTCATTGACCTGAAAACACAGACACTGAGAAGAAGAAGAAGAAAAAAAAACACTAAAATTGTTAGTAAATTTCACAAAAAATGGCAAATAACACAATGAATTAAACATCAACATTTATAATGAAATATATTAATTCATCTATAATATATATATATATATATATATTATATATATATATATATATATATATATATATACACACATACTGTTTGGTAATGTAAGATAATATTTCTATAAAATGGTACACCATACTTAAGTTATGGTTCAGGCTCTATAAACAAACAAACAACAACAAACAAACAACCTAAAACTGAACAGGATGGAAAAAAGAGTAAGCCATTGCTCAGTGAGGAATTGAGAGTTTGCTTACATGATGGTGTCACCTAGAAGTTAGTTTTGCCATTTTTCTGAACACCTTTTAATATTTGGACATCATCATTCTGATTTATGTCTAATTTTTATCAGACAGGATAGAAGGTTTAAAGTGAGACAAACAATCCATGACAAAACCATCAAAAGAATCTTGCACATTATATTACCTAATAGATAGATCTGACTCACTGAGTTGGAACAATGGTATCACCTCAGTGTCAGTATTTGGGGATCACCACCTTTGCAATTTAATTAACAGTTCCCTAGTCTCGAGATCTTTATGATTAACTGCATCATCGATAGCGTTGCACAAGATTGCCACTCTTAGTGTAGATAGAACGCTCAAGGTCAGTAAATGTTATGGTTGAGAATTGGGGATGCAGTCTTCAAGTCATTCACAGATTTTCAGTGGGATTTAAGTCTGAGGCTCTGAATAGCTAGGCCATGCTAAGGACATCACTTTTTCTCGTCAACCACTGTTGGTCAGTTTTGCTGTGAATGTTGGCTCATTGTCTGTTGGAAGGGTAAACCTTCTTCCCAAGGACAACTTTCTGGCAGAGGGCAAGCAGATTTCATCAGAATTTGACGGTATTTTTTGTTTTTCTTTTTACCCATCCAAGAGGTCGGTTATTTGGATGGTGAGCTCTCTTGGATTATTTACCAGATAGCTGCTGGTTAGACATATCATTATGTCAGTCATCCACTGATACGCTAATACTTCAAATATTGTCGAAACTCAATTTTCTGGTAAGTTGCTTTGCACCAATTTGTATTTTTAAAAGCACGATACAAATAAACTTGAATTTAAGTGAATTGAATTCTGCGTGTTGAAGCCAAATAATTCAATATTTAGTATAATCTGCCTCCGTATCTTCTTCAAGGTGTGTTTTGACAAAGCTCAGTTTGGACTGGATGTGGACTTTCTTGAGTTTATTTTTCTTTTTTAAACCCTCCCATAGCAAGCCACATTGGTGGGGAATTTTGTAATATTGTTGTCTCGATTGGCACACAATGACAGATCTCATAAATACCTGCAACTGCTTCAGAGTTGCTGTGTAGGCCCCTGCTAGCCTCTCTGACTTCAGTTTCCTCCTGGCCTTTTCATCCAATTTGGAGTGACATCCTGATCCAGGGGAGGGTCCGTAACGCTCCACTTAATAATAAGACTTCACTGTGCTTGCAGGGCATTTGATAAAGAGGCTTTGACATTTTTTTTATATCAATCTCCTGACCTGTGGCTGTCCCACAACTTATCATGGAGGATCTTTTTGACATTGCCTTGCCACCCAGAGTTGATTGTTTTGCTGTATATTTGCCGCTACCAAGGGCTGAAATACTCCAGGAAAGAAAGTAAAACCTGAAATAGTATATATAAATAATAAATGGTACAAACAGTAAAAAGCATTAGAAACAGCCTAACTGGCGCATTGGCAAAAATGATAGCTTGTTGTTGTTGTACTATTGCGATGAAAGCACAATTATGATTGCCATCTTTCCAAATTTTTTGCACCGTTTCATATTTTATCCAAAATTTTAGGACATGAAAAAACGATGTACTGAATATGCAACCCAAACTTATAATAACTGAAAATGCAGATGGATCTTCTAATCATGTCACTGTTAAAAATTATACAGTCAGGACACTAATGTAAAACATGAGACAGCTGGGCAGTAAAATTATCCTGATGAAAATCTTTTTGTATCCGAACCTTCTTCTTTGTATTCTCTAATAATACACTCCTAAATGATGCAATTGCATAATGTAGAGGTAAGAGATCAAATTTGAATAAATAACACAACATATCAATTTACTCCAATAGAGAAAGCCATTTTTTTAAAATCCATTTTAGTCAGAAAGATGAACACATTATATAACCAAAGAAAAAAAAAATCATTTATTCATTCAAATTAAATGTGTTAAAATGAGTAAATAAACAGAATTACTGTGATGCAACAGAGGACTTACGAATAAAGCTTGAAACCTAAAGCCTATTATGGGCCCAATGTTCACATAATTTCTATAAATTATTCAAATAAATAACACTTGTACAAGAACTCAAAGAGAAAAGAGCAGCAATGTTATTGGGTGGTGTTAAATAATCCCAATGAAATATACATAGTGTCATTAAACCTTTGATGAGTTATAATTTAGTCAGTTTGTCCAAAAAAATTGTGACCACAAAAAAGAGCCCTGGGCTTTATAATGAACTGTCAATGCCTGCAAAGATTCAACCTTAAAAGCACTTCTGTCAGGAATGCGCTGAAAGACAGCAAAATATCAGATCTTGAAAAAAAACGGCGCAAGACTCTAATGCAAAGGGTTGTTTCTGTATGAGTACAGGACTTGGCGGGATTTACAATTAAATCATTTCAAATGGTGGTAAATACCAAATTAAGAGCTAAATCTGGTATACTTAAAATATCCCTCTGATATAAGCCAGTCCACTTAGAAGCAACAGGAAAAGAAGAAAAGGTCCCTGTAATTTAGATTCAGGGAGACCATAGCCACCAGAGCGCCAAAGCTTACACAATCTTATGGATAAAAAGACAGAGTGTATCAAAACAGCAGGCAAAACAAGTGAATGGATACAACAGGCTCAAAGGACGGAAGGCTAATTTATAGAACTACAACGCATTTTTAATTGTGTTATGGTCTTGTGCTTTGGCCTGTAAATGTCACCGTAGCTCTTGGTTCTGGCCAGAATAACTGCTTAGGTAAATGTTTTAGAGACTGAATGTCGTAGGTTTGAGTCATGGCGTCTTCCCCTCCATCATTTAAAGGTGTTCAAGTTAAGCGCCAGGAACTTATTATATACCTTTATTCAAACAATCTTTATTCAAAAAGGCACGAGGGCATTCACCCGGCCCCCCTCCACCTCTCTCCTGTCAGCACAAAATCAGGTCGGCCCACCTATAAACATATTCACCTACAGCGATAGTATGTGACGAAGCGTGAGAGATGATCGGACAGTCTTTTTACAAATATAATGCTGATAAAAACCAGTTCTGCTTGTTGTTTCCTGGGAAATGTCTTGCTTCGAGAGGATTCGCCCAGCTCACCAGCGCTCTTACCATCAACCAACCAACCAACAACAGTGGAAGCAACAGCGGTGAAGGAAACTTTGTAGGTTCTGACGACAGGATACACAGATAGCCCTTCAGGGCACAGCTCATAGTAACCTTGAGAAACTGGAAAAAACGATTTGTAGTGCGCGATTTAATTGTGGGGTTTGACGATTTGATCGAAAATATTGAACAGCATGGAGGGAAGTGACTACAGCAGGACAGATCCTCATCTTTTTAGTTTATAAAACCAGCTTCTGTAATAAACATTGACCTTTGTGTGGCTATTTATTTGTTTTTAGAAGTAGAACCACCGGATTGTTCCTGACTGTTGGAATGCAATACACATCTTGACGCCTGAGAAATCAAGAGACAGATGACCGAGAACAATATTTAGTTGACAGTCTATACTTCGCTGTGGTTTGTTTGCCTCAAACAGTCCCAGGTCTATGTAGAGACTCAACAAAAACAGTAATGGTTTCATACTGTATAATTCCCAAAAAGGCGTGAATTTTATTTCTACGTGAATTATGGTAAGGTGAGAAAAGCAAAGAATTCAGGAAACAAGTACAATAAGCAGAAATTCAGCTTGGTCACCACCACAGATTATTACTCCATTTTTTTCTCTGAAAAGTGGCAAGTATGATAAGGGTAACTTTTTTAATACTAATAGGTGGGATTCTGGAAGCAGAGCTAATGTTTAATAATAGCATGCAAAAACATGAAGACACACGCTTTCGGGTTCTAATAATTCAGCTTTAAGTTAGGCTTGTTCACAATTACTTTTATTAAATATTAACTCTTTGGGGATCCATAATTACTGTGCATTTTCAATCCTAACAGCATAGTGCAATTTAAATAAGACATTTTAAGTGAAAAGAAAAAATAGTTTTTAAGTAATTGAAATAAAGCATGAAATTCTGAAAGCGGGACATACCACCAGGGTTGGACTTGACTCCCAAAGCCCGCAGCCTGGTCCTTTGCTACCCTGCCTCTCGGTACTGAGACTCCAACTGCAACAGCAGAGTGTACCAAGGAGTGCAGTTTGGATTGGATCGCCATGTGCCCCTATGGCCATTGTTTGTCCTACTGCTGGTTTTAGAAGAGTGAGTTTTATCATGTACAAATTTGTTTGAGTGACGATAAGACTGAATCATACCCCATGAAGGTAGGACAGCGCCCGCCAGCACACTGCAATGACAAAACTCATTGGTAAGTGTCGCCTTCTGTCTGTGTCCATTGTCCAGGAAACTCTATCACACGTGTCAAACTTGAAAGTTAATAGGGCCTTGGAGAGGCCCTTGTAAGTAAAAGGTTACAGTGACGTTGTTTTCACTTCCCAGTGGTGTATAAAGTGAACAGCATGGATTTGCGGAGTACGTCTTCAAATTATAGTTCTTTTTTAACCCGATAAACATTACCAGGCAAAACGGTAGTTTTATTTCCTCTTTCAACTCTAATAATAAACCTCCTTCATTGATTTGCAGAAAGATCAGGAGGAAGCGCTATCACACAGCATGATCACCAGTCTGAAATAGTTTTGGTGGAAACAAGCAAAGACCTGTTAACCACTCTTTTGCATAGTGACACTCTCACCACATGCCACATGAGTCTCCAATTAGATGCAAGACCCACAAAGTTATTCTCGTTGCATGTGTGGCTCTTTAAAGGAGAGCTTAAACAAATGAGGCTTGTTCACTGTGCCAGGTTGCAGCTGGCTGTCTGTTTTGATCTGTAAGGGATTGGTACAGTCGAACTAGATGTTGGGTTAGTTCAACTTCAAGAGGTGTTGTAATTGGTGGTGTATGGTTTCAGATTCTAATGCTGCATGATTGGAGCAGGGGTTTTATTTGAATAGGGATGCAAAGGTACGGACAAATCTAGGATGATTTGATAAACCAATCTGTTTACCACACCGTAGCTGATTTGGTTCCAAAGTGGTGGTTTGTTTAGGGTAAGTAACGTTGATACAGCACTACAGTACTAAAAATGTACCCGTAAGGGTGTTTTTGTCAAGAACGGGTTCTAACCAGATGACACCAAATATGGGCACCGACTTAACTGTCTTCCACTGACTTTTTACACTCAAGACATTTTCCATGGATAAGGATAAAAGGCAATAAAAATTGTGTATACATACGCGAGACACGTAAACGTCTCGCTCTCCATGACAGACACGGGCAAATGTGTGCAGTTTAGGACCACTGGCTTTACTGTGGGGCGCTTCTGAAACACCGCTGAGTGGGCTGCGTCTTAGTGTTGTTCCTCAGGTTCAGTCGTAGTGCCGGTACAAGTTTCGGTCTGGAGACTGCTTGAGCCATGCATTCGCACGAGTTTAACGCTTCTTCGCGCGGACAGTACACCTTTTCGTTAACCCCTCGCGCACTTCAAACTGGCCATTCGGGCACCACCTGCCCCACCAAAGCAGGTAAGGGCCCCGAGAGGATGGACGGAAACTGAAACAGCCTACATTGGCCTTCGCTTCCCAATGGCTGGGCTACGCTGAATTGTCCCAGGTTGGTGGACACCACAGCTTAACTGGGTGAAAAAACCAGAATTCAGTTTAAGTAATTTATCCAAAGCCGCTCAACTTCAAGATAACTCGGAGGCGGCAATAAATGTTCCAGTTGCAGATAATTCCTTTCTGTGCATCATCTGATCCTGCTGTTAATGTGGCTGGGTCCCAATACGGATGAAGATGGTGTCGGACGCGGCAAGCGGCGAAAGCAGGCAACGCAGAGAACCCGCCTTTCTCAGTGTCTCTCGGGTGGAAATTTATGTTGCAAGTCTAGGAGGGTGACCAACTTAGGTAATTACGTTCAAGAGGAAACTGCACATGTATTCAAATACATCCGCTGGGGGTACAAGTAGGACAAATTCCAAAAAGGGTCTTAATCCGCCAGTCTGCACTGCGAAGGTATATTTGGGCGCAGACACACCATTATCCCGAGTGCATATAGCGTCCAGGCGGGTGTTGTTCATATAGCTTGTAATACCTTATTTTCATAGACTAGTGGTCTGCTTCTGTGAGATGTAAAAAGGTTTTACAAGTTTTAATACAGAGGACTATATCGATGGAAACGCAGCTTTTGTATACAAGCACTATAAACTTTTTTATCGGGAGCAAGTGAGTGCATATTAAATTGAATTAAACGTCACAGTAAACAACACTTAGTTTGCTAAAAGAGATCCTATGCTCTTTTGTTTATAGTGCTTATTATTATCATACTGACAGTGATAAGGTAGCGAGAGGCGAGAATGGGTCTGTAGAGGTCTGTGCGTATTCAGAAGGCACATTTTTACAAAAATTGCGGTCCTACTGAAAGGGTGCAATTATTTTTAATGCTAAGAAGTCATTCTGGCCATCCTGTGTCTGGGGGGAAAAATAAGGGATGACCTGGGCGGTAGACCTTGTGGACTCAGGAGCTCTGTCACGTTGAAACCAATCCCAAAGGATAGACGGATCCATATCATAGTCGACGCGCTGCCTCACGGAGGCAACAGACATGTTTTGTAAAAGGGGCGTAGACGGGGTGGATGGTAGCTACTCCAGCATGCTACAGCTGGAAAAGGACAAGGATCGAAGAAAAAGGTGAATTATCTTGTATGCGGAGTATCCCACTAAGAACATTGTGAGAGGCAAGCCCTGATTTACACACCTCTTCACCTAAATTTAGAGTACATGTCAATCTCGTTGACAGGGATAATGAATGTCCACAGCATCCTGGATCACAGTGCCATACTCAAACACTTTAAGTTTCTTCGGTGACAGAGGCAATGGCAAACGTAATCACAGTCGACGCGTCCAAATCAATGCTGCAACAGAAGGGACGAAGATGACGACAGAACAAGTGTTAGAAAAGCGGGTTCTCGTCACGTGCGCATGCTGCATTATCTTTTTGGGCTGTGGAACTTCCTACTCACACACACGACACTGCCGAGCGACCCGAGAGGTACATTGAATCCCAACACGCCTCTAGTCAGACACTTAGGTGCGATCAGATATAAGTATGTCATGACAAATCGTGGGTATGAAACTTGTCTTGATGGCTTCTCTTCTACTAGCCAAGCAGAAGGTTTTTCGGCTCGTTGAGAATTGAGCCACGTAATCTAGCCTGTATATGAACCACTGACATAAACAACATCGAACACTTACGAAATCGGTTTGTTTTTGTGTGTGCACCCGCACCAGATGATAGTCGTATGGTCAAAACCCAGCATTTAACACGAATTCTGAGACTCAACCAAGATGTTCGTCAACGACCATGTAGGAATCGGTTCTGCATTCTTTCACTGAGGGCAGAACGAAATACATTCTTAAATACATTCAGATCATGCTGTCCTGGCCACTATTGAAACTATAAAAAAAATTCGTTTAAACTTAGCCAGAGAGCTTAAAGTTGCATAAACCTAATGTGGATAAAAGGAAACGGATAAGCATCGAATAAAATAATACTCCACTGGTTCAAAACTGAGGAATTTCTTCGGTTTGTTGTTGTTATAAAGGTTTTTGGAAGAAAGAAAAGAAGTCGCTTCTGCTCAGCAAGGGACATGCATTATTTAATAAAAAGATAGCAGTATGAAAAAGTGATAGTAAAGTTGAAATATTATTTCTATATAATATTTAATAATATTATGTTGAAAATGTAATTTTTCCTGTAATGGCATAAGCTGAAATTTCAGGCAGTGAGTTACTCCCGTCTTCGGTTATCACATGATCGTTTAGAAATAATTCGAATATGCTGAAATCAGTGCAGCTTTTTTTTTTTTTTTTTTTTTTTTTGCTTTTTTTCAGGATTCTTGATGAAATAGTGAAGTTATTAAAATAGATAAAAAAATCTTAATAGACATTATAACATGTATTTACGGGTCATTTGAAGTCAAATATGAATATAAAGGCAGGCTTGATACTATAAAGTATTAATTTCTTCAAAAAAAAAAAATTCGATTATATAATATCTCACACCACCTCAACAGTCTTCATCACTCTCTAAAGAAAAAAAGGCATCTCGTCATCAAAAGCCCCGCAATCAAGCATACAGCGCGACCTGTAGTTCAATGTATGAACAAACTACTGTTAATGGTTATCAAGTTTTATCAGAATTAAAATGTGGACGTAATAACTGTAGTAAGTGAGAATACACAGTTCAAGATTACACGATGCCGGAATTTAGTATGTAAACTGATAATATTTAATGGCAACATGGATGAGAAATTCATGAGCAAGAATATATATATATATGAAAGCTGTCCACAATTCCCATTTAATTTTTTTTTTAATAGATGTTACTCAAATTCACAGTCAAAACTATCTGTAATGTTATTCAGTAAGACAAATACTACCCTCTGCTGGTACTTCAAGAATGGAACTGAACCACGACTAAAGTGTGGTCTGAACTTCAATTAGATTTGCAAGACCTTACCCTGGACACAATACTGGAGCCATTATATAGAGGTCCGGGTCTAGCGTAAGATAGGGTTGGCCAGAGGCCTCACAGAGTTGTAACGGGTAAATTTGCTAGACACTCCATGAACATCATCCAGTTTGGTTCACAGTCCTGCTGTCATTATTAATGAGGGGGGGGGGGAGAGAAAAAAGCAACTGTGTTGAATATAGCAAGATTTTGTTTAAAAAGGCATTTTGTCTAAACAAATATACTTCGAATACTCTGGTGTATGAACCCGATACACAACTAATACTATTGATCGCTCTGAAATCAACCAACCCGTTCATCGAGACATCCTCAGTTGGATGAAAGAATAACACTGTTGCCAGGATCCTCAAAGTGTGCCGTCAGTCTGAGTCTTTTTCGTCCGTGACGCGCCAGAGTGCAGGTATACCAATAGTTTGTCTTTTAACCCTAAAAGTAAAAACAGTGAATAGTATCAGCATTACTCAAATTGTATATAAACCAGCTATACCAGCCAAGTGGGGAACAATTCATGAAATAAAAAAAACAATAAATAATAATAATAATATACTTACCCCTGTGAGCTTCCACCAAAGGGGTGTTGCATGTATTCCGTTCCGTGGGGTCTATTATGCTACGCTGCGGGAGACAGAAAGACAAGATATTCTAATTATTAAATGGAAAAATATACACAGTAATTGTCAATAATTTAGATTGTCATCAGCATGTATAGATGGGACTCAGTTTTTTTCGTTTTGCCATTAATTTGTTAAGTGAAATAGGGCATCCACGTATTACCATGCCATGGTTGGTCTTCATGGGGTGCAGGAAGGGAAAGCTGAGATTCTAAACTGGTGCGTACCGTACTGTCTAAAATTGGGGTCCATTTCCACTCACTGTCGCCTACCTCCCACTGCCTTTCCAAAATAAAAGTAAAAAACTATGTGTCAAAAGCAAAAGCATTAAATTTATCGAAACAATAGTAAAGAAATAGCCTTAATCACAAACACTATTGTTTTTAAAACAGCATTTTAAAAAAATTTCTTAAAAGCAATCACAGGGATGTGCAACTGACTCAACTCGTTTGATATCATCCTCCAAAAACGTCCAGTTTCTTTTTGTCAACTGCTCACAGTTGCTGTTGAAGTACAGGACAGGGAAACTATAAAATTTTTAAAGACCTCATTAGCTGTCAAACAGTGCATTATGCATCATTTTAAAAAATAGACTGTGGAAGGCCTCAACCTCTATTTTATTCTCTTCTGGTTCTTCAGGAAACTCATTAAGATCTGGCGATGAGCAGCAGCTTGAGATTCCTGTAGACAGAGATAATTGAGTGGATCAGCAAGAGAGAAGCAATTGGGTCTTTATGAGTGACAGCAGGGGATTTTGTTCCCTCTTTGATAAGAAAGCGGAGTAGTATAATAAAATAGAGAGCTGGGTAGTAACTGATTAAATATGATCTGGATTTCATAATCAGATTCCAAAAATAAAGTACTTGTAAGCTTTAGTGTAGGGCCAACAGACGATTGTCATCGTTCCATCACCGATGGGCTGACAGACATCACGATGTTAAGCTGGACATTGTGATTCCACCCCCATTTCTCCCTACTCTGTGTATGTGGTTAAGTGAACTTTAATGTACTGTAATGCAACAGGCTACCGCTAGCAAGCGGCTAACCTTTTAGTTGCTCCGTAGAATACGTTACTTGATTCACGTTTCAGGCACACCCCCTAACACCCCCCGATCATTTTAAAATAAATATTTAATAATTAAGTACCACATTTGCATGTTCAAGGTTCTGCTGACATTGGTTAATGGTCACATGGCATGCATGTAAACCAAATAAAATAATTAATTTTTTTAGGAAGTGTTTTATTATTTTTATGGTATTTTAAAACTATTATTTTTTTGTTGTAATTTCAATGAATGGAATACATTTTCTTCGTCTTTTTGTATTATATATATTATATGGTACAAGATTTTCCTATTTAAATCAATGTAATAAGTGAGTAAGGTCAAAAGTAATCTAAAAATAATCTAGAATAATCTGATTATATTACCTGAAATGGTGTAATGTAATGGATTACGTTTACAAACTACAATTTCTATCATGCAATTTGGAACCCCAGTAACGGGATTACAAGTAATCTACCCAGTCGTTATGTAATACATATATATGTATATATATAGTGTGTGTGGGTCGTATATATATATATATATATAGATAATATATATAATATGTGTGTGGTGTGTTGTATATAGTGTGTGTGTGTGTGTGTGTGTGGGTGTGTGTATATATATAAGATTTATATATATTATCTATATATATATATCTACGAACCACACACACACACACATATATATATAATTATATAATAGATATATACACGCACACACACATACACATACTACATATAATATTATATGTTATATGTATGTTATATGTTGTGTGTGGTGTGGGTATATACATATATACTATATATATATATATATCTATAATGTGGTGGTGTGTGTTGTGTGTGTGTGTGTGTGTGTGTGTGTGTGTGTGTGTGTGTGGGTGTATATTATATATACTATATATATATATATATCTATATATATATACACACAAACATACTACACTCCAACCGGTGGTCAAAAGTTTGGGATCAGCAACGAGATTTTTAATGTTTTTTTTTTTTTTTTTACAGGGGTTTATCTGATGCTCATCAAGGCTGCATTTATTAATAGTATGTTTTAATATACATCAATCAAATTTTATTCCTGTGATCCAAAGCTAAAAATTTTTTCAGCATCATTAACTCCAGTCAGTCTCAGTGTCACATGATCCTTCAGAAATCGTTCAGAAATGGGTCAACTTTTATTCAGCAAGAACGTGTTAAATTGTTTAAACAGTGATCGCAAAGATATATTTTGATAGAGGAAAAGATTTATATATTTTGAATAAATGCTGTTCTTTGTTAGAATTTTTATTACAAAGAATCCTGAAAAAAAGCAAACGTGATGCCAAACATTGATAATTCTAATAATAACTCAGCATATTAGATTGATTTCTTAAGGACCATGTGACACTTTATAATGGAGTAATGGCTGATGGAAATTTAGCTTTCGCATCACAGAAATAAGTTTATTTTTCAAGGATATTAAAATAGAAAAAACCATTATTTTATATTGTAATAATAAACATGTTTGCATTTTTTTCTGTATTTTGATCAAAATAAATGTAGCCTTGATGAGCATATAAGATACTTCTTTAAAAAAAAAAACATTACAAGTCTTACTGATCACAGACTTTGAATGGCAGTGCATACAACATATATATATACACATATAGGTCATTTTTCATTTCAGTAATGTTATGTGATGGATGTGTTACCAACCGCCTCCAGTTGTTTGTTCTTTTTTGCAACAGGTACTGCTAATATGTAGTTGGACATTTGGCTAAATCCATATTCTCTTGATCTGCACCAAGGACATCTTGAAAAAACCTGCCATTTGTGGGGGGGGGGATCATTCTATAAACAGCATATGAAACATGAAACAAATAAGACATAATTTAATGTGGTAAAATCCATTTGTAACAGTTTATCAAATTTGTTTAAATAGTTTCCACTCATTATACAACAGAGAGCTGGATGCACTTACAGGGTGATCCGTTTCAGACGCTTCTCTCCAGATCTTTGTTTTTGTTTTAGGATCAGTTCATTCACTGTAAAAAAACATTAGAGAATTATGTCAGCTTAGCAATCTATAAGATTGAAAAATGTCTGATATAGAAACATATTGCAGGTGGTAACAATCCAAATTTGTTGTTGTCCAAATTTGAAAAGTAATTAACACATTATTAGAATAATATTAGCATACACATACCTAAGAAGTTGGGGTAGAGTTGATCCACATTATCAATGACATAATTACATTTCGGGGCATCTGTTGCTGTCCTCCAAACTCTGTCGTATACATTTATAAAACTAGATAGAAATGAAGACATGATTGTTTGAGTATGCAAGTGGGTTGGAAAATGTAACATGAAAAGGCTAGAATAAACTCTCAGTTTAGAGAACAAGTGCTCACCAGAAACTGTGGCCACACTTTGTCATGTGAGCTTCCTCTATCATCTCAAAACATATAGGGCTGTTAAAAAAAAATAAAAAATAGAATTATGACACATGCAAAGCTTGCTTCCCTTTTTCCAGTGAATCAACAAAAAAGCTGAAACTTGACTGGTGTTTTGAATTAGACACTGGGGTTTAAAAGTCTGAAACCCCCAATAAAATGATGTTCGAATTTGTGTTTTTATATAATAAATTCCATTATCCTAATATTATATTCCATATATATATAACGTATATATTAATATCTTCACACGTTTTGAGTTTGAAAATGACTTTGTCAAGTGTCAGATAAACAAGTTCAATTTGTATTATTTTCTAACTTCTGTGGGATTGTTGATGAAATCAGCTGTATCTGTCAGTCTCTTAACATTATGTCTAATATCTTCATTTGTGGCCAAAAGGTGGAAAAAAAAATCATGCACGTTTGAAAAACAACATGATGGTGAGTAAATAATGACGGACTTTTGGGAGAAATGACCCCTTTAACCTAGGAATTACAGGATTAAGTGCGGAGAAAATCGCAGGATTTGCCAGATAAACCTGCAATTATACCCGCACGTTGGAAATTGTTCAAAACAAGCACACTAAAACTGAACTATCCAGTGGATTTAGCCCTCTGCAGCCTCGTGAGAGAAGGTGAATCTACTTGCCATACAAAATCATTACTCTTGTCCTCATAGGGATTGATCAAACCGTTGTACAAGGGTCTTTCCTACTCGACGAGCCCAGTCGAGCGCTCTGTCCCTCGGCAACTGAGCCCAAAGTTCCGCGAGGACACCCCCGTTACCCGAGCTATTCCCGTTCTGAGCCCCGCTGCTCCCGCTGTTTGATCCACCGGCGCCGCCGCCGCTACTGCTACTCAAAGTTCCAGAGCTCGTCCCAGGGACGGACCCCGCTGAACCGCCAGACTGCTGCTGCTGTTGCTGTCGAGTGTTTGACATGATTGAAGCCGTTCGTGCACGTCGGAAGGCCAGAGCTGAAGGTAAAACTGCGGGGCTTCACCGCATTCGGGCGGCTGTGGGAAATACGCTAACTAGCTAAAGCGACACAGATGAGAGAAAAGAGGCAGAAACTTCCACCAAGCGCACTGCTAGCACTGAAAGGCGCTTATTTGAGCACAGCCGAGGCGGTTCTTCTGCATGCAAGAGGTTCTCATTAGGTCTGCTCGATGCTAATGTAGATGTGCAGCTCCGCAAAGATTTGTTGACAACTCCTGGGAGCTTTAGAAATTTCAATCCACACTGTCTGCAGGATGTTCACGCGAGAACTTCCCAGAATGAAATGTTCGCGTGACTCGGCACCGGCACCTGTTGGCTTGGAGGAAAACTGCAGGTATCATTGAAAACTTTTTCCAAACAAGTGGTTCTGAATTTCTTCATTTTAATAAACCATCGTAGAATAAATCATATAGCAACATCCAAGTACCGTCACCACCGTCCTTTTCCAGCAACATATCTTCATACAACACACCGATTTCGATGTTTTAGGTATGACTGCATATATGTTTTGTAGCGCAAAACGTGAATCTTTCGTCTAATTTTACTTAGAAATTTAAATGGTCTATTTTAAAATGGCTCTTGTGATTTTCCAGGCTATCAGCTAAACAGCTTATGTGTACTAAATAGTCCCAACACAAATCTCTAATGCATATTAACTGTCACTTGTTTTTAATTATAACCATTAAATTAGGCCTATCTCCCTAGACCCCAGACATTGAATTTTAACTTAATAATTAACTTTTAACTTTTAACAGTTTGATGCAAAATTAAATCTGTCTAAACTTTCATTTTGGCTGAACTATACATGATAGATATTGTCGCTATACATATTTCTGCATTTTTGCATTGTGATATGCTTTGAAACAATATACTGTTACACCCCTAATAGATAGCTGAACCAACATGGTAAAGTAATGTTGGTCAAATCTAGGCAGCTCTATTTTTATTTTTTTCTGTGTAAGCATTGCAGCAAGGCTTCAGCTGAAGTCTTTTGCAACTTTTGCATTCCTCATTTTTTTTTAAAAAAAAAACCCTTTACTTTGATTTCTCCCCAAAACCTGTCCTCATATTCATCCTGAGGAGTGTAGTTAGGATGTTTCCCTGCCTTAAGCTGTGGCTTTAGGAAAATAGAATCAGAGCCCCCAACCTGTTCCCCCTTCTTCATCTACTTCAAAAACAAAGTGGTCAACATCAGTAGCCAGAGTTGTACACAACTCACTCTGATCCAGACTTTTTTTTTAGACCATGCCAGAGGAGGAGAAGCTGTTCCAGCTTTCTACCACCCACTGTGTGACCACCTGCCCTCACGATTCAAAATATTCTCTGATCTTGTACCATACCTTCCCTCTGTATTGGTACATCTTTGACCAGAGGATGTGTCCCATCAGACTTCATAAAGGGATATTTCATCCAAAAATAAAAATTCTGTCCCGCTTCTGTCATTTACTCATGCTAATGTTGTTCCAAACAACATGATGACCAGGTACTGAAGCTGACAAGCTTCATTAAGGAACTGAAAGCACTAAAAGTATCATAAAAGTAACCTATAAAAAATTATAAATATAAACACTATTTTCTGAATCTTCTGAAGCATACAAAAAAGTTTTTCAAATTATTTAAAAGACTGAAGAATTACACACACACACACACACACACACACACACACACACACACACACACACACACACACACACACACACACACCACACACACACACACACACACACCATATATATATATATATATATATATATATATATATATGGCAAGGATACATAAAATTGACCAGAAGACATTTTTTATGTTACAAGATTTCTTCAAATAAATACTGTTCTTTTGAACTTTCTAAGAATTCTGAAGAACATGTATTATATAATATTGTATCATGATAATGATAATAAATGTTTATTGGGTATCTTTGTATTTCACACAAATGTCTTAGGAAGACTTGAACACAAGAAGTATGTGTGCACAAGAAGTTTTTGTTTTTTTTAATCATTCCTTTTTGAAGCATGAAAGCTTATGTTTAAATTCAGTCCTGTTTTTTTTTTTTTTTTTTTTTTTTTTTTTTCATTTCTGTTGTTAATTCGGTAACAGTAAATGTAAAGTGTGTTTTGGTTTTAAACCCAACAGTTGTTAAATATTCTTTAACCTAAGATATTTGGAAATTACAGTATTTATTTATTTATTTGCTCAGTAGATTATATTAAGAAACTACAACATTTTTCCTCAAAGTGATATTAATCAGGCAGTCACTGAAGAGCTTGAGGCCATTAGTGAGATTAACTAGTGTCTACATTTTCTGTCTTTGTATACAATTTGCATTACTGAAAGATTGCATAGGTACTGGATAGCAGTTTGAGAGATTAATCATCTGAAGTTTCCATTTTACACAGCAGGGGGAGTTAGAACTGTATCTTTAGAAACACTATAGCCAGATATTCAAAGAGGACACCACTGGTATGGGTGTATTCTGGTTTGAGTATGTTAAAACATTACAGATAATTTTTAATAATTTTTATTTTATTTTATTGTATTTATTTATTTTAGTAACTGACTTTTTATTCATGTTTATTTTAACTTTTTTAAATTAAAATTGTTATTCTTACATTTTGAAGGCTTGCAGGTTTATGTATGTGTATAATATATATATATATATATATATATATATATATATATTTGACAGGGAACCATATCAAAGATGAGCTTTGCTGATACTCTTCTCATTGTACTCTATTATATGTTCTTTTGGCGGACAAATCCTTTTCTTCACATGCAATAAGTTAATTACAGCACTGCTTACCCTGCATGACCTCCACAATGGACCATACTTCAAAGCCCCCCAACACTTACTTTTGTTGATTCAGATGTTCTTTACTTGTATCTCATTGGAAATTAGGCTCGAATCGCTGGCGTTGTTAATGCAGTTAACAAAAATGTTTAAAGCTAACTTAAATTCCAAATGGATAAGCCGTCATGGGAGAGTCGGGCAAAAAGTCTGGATGAGTTGTGTCTGCTCACATTGGCCAGCGCTGTGTTCTCAGTTACAAATGGACTAACTGTGGTTGCTATTTTAAACATTTATATATCTCTAGTGCTTCTGTTATGGCTCTTAAGGGAGAAATAAACCCCTTTTAACTCATAATATACTTCAAATATATTGAAGATACATGACCGATCTGTTGAGTACAATGTGTCTTTTGG
The DNA here is from genome assembly GCF_018340385.1 of Cyprinus carpio. Classification (NCBI taxonomy): domain Eukaryota; kingdom Metazoa; phylum Chordata; class Actinopteri; order Cypriniformes; family Cyprinidae; genus Cyprinus; species Cyprinus carpio. Next base: position 17,452,014 of record NC_056573.1, on the reverse strand, counting down.
AAGGAAAGTGGCAAATTACAAAAATTATGAGTTCTATTGTTAATCTTTGGCTAAAAGGATATCCATGATTCATTTTACGACTATGTTATGTGAGTCTCTTTCTTACTGTAGTTAAAAACTTATAATTTATTTGGTGAGACACACCGATCCTTTGCAAGGAGTGAGAATCCAATGGTCCAAAAAACAATAACTAAATTAAATCTAAAACATTAGGCACTTTGATTAGATCAGATGTCTGTCTATGATATTAATAGGCAGCGCAGAAAAATGAGTAACAAATCCCAGCTGTCCACCTCATGCCCGCCAACACACACATATGCACACACACTGTCATATGGATACAAGCACACAGAACAGATATACGATGCACTAACAAATATTTAGCAATTATAGTGCATTTAATGATTGAGACAGTACTGAAGGAGCCACTTAATTAATTTACCACATAATGTTAAAATGGTAATATTATTGAAATATAAACTGGTTATTTATTTATTTATTTATTTATTTTTGAAGATTTTCTTTTTTTTTTCAGAGCATCAAGAAAAGTGTTTAAAAGACCCCATAGAGTCCTGGCTTGTTGAATTAATCCAATGAGACATGTTTTTGAGGTATATCTAGAACATAAGGAGGGGAAATAAAGAAAAAAAATAAATGCCGTCAGATGCTCACTTCGAATAATACAGTCTTAAAGCCAAGCCAGCCATGACTAACTAGGAAATTACGTTATAGTTCAAACAGTGCACACCTGCTTCCCTCACTGTATCTTTTCAAATATCTATTCCGTGAAATTATCTGCTCTCTCATGGAAGTTACTTGTGTCTCCCAAGTGATAGAATAACGGTTTTGTCACTGGCTGAAAATTTAGTTAATATCGGCAACGGATTTACAGTGACTATTTTTTGATTTTCTAACTCTGCTTATGATAGATTGGGGGTTGCCTTTGGATTTGGACCAGGCTTTTTTTTTTTTTTTTTACACAGTTGCAGCTGTATCTCAAAGCACTTTGATACAAAAAGCTTGAATGTTTTGGGGGCAGATCCTTGGGCTGGTTGTGGAATTCTTACCTCCCACTGTTAGGGCCCTTTCTACCCCTGAAGGGGCCCCTGCCATAACTGCTATAGTTACCCCAAGTTGGGTCTGTTTGCAAATTGATCCCGACAAAAACGGTGAGGCCAAAACTGGTACGTTTAGGAAATTTAACAGTGCCATGTCTTACTTTTTGACCATTGCGGTGTGAGGTGTTGTATGTGGTTGCGGAGTTGTTTTGTGGTCACAGATCTACTCATTTACAAGTCACATCACTCTATATGCACCTGCAGTGCTGATTGCCATTCAGGGATATTATTCACGTAGAAAACAGTAAAGATACTCTGACCACATAACAAAATGTGGCAGGCATGGGAACTTTTCTGTAGAAAGGCAAAGGGGGACAGTCAGACATGAACTGTTACACACAAAAAAAATCACCTCCCAACAACTTTTCTGTAGAAAGGCAAAGGGGGACAGTCAGACATGAACTGTTATTCACATTGACAATTCCCTCCCAACATTAATGTCTTATAAAGAAAATTTTCTGCTAATGATGCCATAAAAAAAAACAAACAAAAAAAAAAAATCTTTTTGTCAGATTAGATGGTGTAATCCAAAAGGTATTTTTTTTTTTGTTGACAAATTTAAGAAAGTTGACAATGATCTTATTATTGTATCAGAATGAATCTAATAGCTACTTTGTTATATAGTGGCTATGTATACAAATTACAAATATTTGGCCTTTGAACTGTTTATTTACTATTTGTAATTTTATTTTATTTTTAATTTATTTATTTATTTATTTTTTCCGTATTTTAAAGCCATTCATAAAGTTTGATATTTCAAGGGTTCATTGTGTAATTCAACATTTCCTACATGCAGTAAGAAAAAGGATCAGCATTAATATTAATTTATTATTACATTAATCAGTTTTAAATAATTGTTCTTTTGGGGAAAATCAGATCCACCTGACTATTTGCTTTTCATTCCCGCAGCATCTTTTAGTCATTTCTGTTAACTTCTCTCTAAGAGAGTGTTCTGGAATTTCTCATAGGTCCATCCTTGTTTTTCAGTGTTTACACATCTTTCACTTGTCTTTTCACATATGCAGTGTTTCAGCCCTGCTTCACATGTCAGGCAGATGTGCTGTCTATTGCATTACAGTACCGAAGTAGGTGTAGCAGCTAGATGTCAATGGCACTGGGGGAAAAGAAAAGTGAGCGTAGATGCATTCATGCAAAAGCTGGGTTGGACCTGGGTGAAGTTTTCTTTCCTAATAGCTGGGTAAGGGGCTGGGTTTGTGATGTCAGGCTGGTGGAAACAGATAAAACGTTTAGCGCGTTAGTTTGATCTGATGTGGAGATGTGGAGAGCGCGTGCAGCGGGACTGAGCCTGGGAATATAGACACACACGGAGCGCAAGAGGAGTCTCCGCGCCATCTCAAGGTGATCCAAAAAGCCGTTTTCACGTGGACCAGCATGCCAAAAAGACAAATCTCCTTTCAGTACCTTCAGTTTCTTGGATAATGATCCATATTTTGAGAAAATAAAATCTTTTAAGCGGACTTTCACAGCTCCCTGATATCTGAAACACTCCACTGTAAGAATAAACTTCGACAGACCTTTTATTTGACCGTTTTGTTGGTTTATTCGCAGAACAAAGCGTGACCGCGAATATCAGAACGTGACCCATTGCGCGCCGGAGAAAGGTGACAATCTCAGATAACCTTTATCCAGCGTTACACTTCTCCAAAGAACCTTACACTGTAGAGACAGCAAGCCATGTAAGTCTGCAACCAAACGCGATATTCCCGCTTTCATTTCGACCACAAAGAGGAAAACTTTATTGCGCGCGTAAATGAACTGTAAGTGAATGACAATTAGGCTTTTACGCAGTCATTGCGCGCTAAAAAGGCAGCTTCGAGGGGATCCCCAAGACACGAGATGTTCTGTTTGAACCTGACCACTCAAAAAGCAGGGAGGAAAGATTTAAAGTAGCCAGTTGTCAGTTACTCACAATTTGCGCTATCCAGTTACTTAAATAGTAAATTAAGAGAGGAACAGACTATCCACCGTAATGCACTGATAATTTCGAGATCCCTTGTCATTACAATTTCTTTTTAAGTAAAATAAAAAAGTAAAATAGAAACTTATTAACATACATATTGTAACTTAAACACAATTTATGCTTTTATTTAATGAAGAAAAGGCACTAAAAAACTATTTAAGCGAATTAAATATTAGCTCCCTTCCCAAGTGCAATTTAAAACAAACAAACAAATAGATGTCCACTCTTTGAAAGTTACAGCTTTACCTCAATAAAATGATGTTTTTTAGACTACTGGCTATTATTCTTGCAGTATTTCACACATGGCCGCTGAACAGGGCTCAGCCAGATCATCTCCAGAAGTATAAGCGGACACTGGCACAGAGAGCGGACCGAGCGCTTGCTGGAGAGCAGTGCGACTCAATCAGCCGCAAGCGGCCGCTGCACTCCGCGGCGCAGCAGTACCCTCTAGCGGGCGTCACTGGAAGGAACACTCGCTTGATAGACTTGCACTTGAGGAAAACTAGAACGGTGAGGTCGTGTTCAGGTGAGTGCAGCTCTAGTGGCACAAATGCGGTTGAATTAACTAACTGGGATATTAATGAGAAGGAGAAATATGAGGAACCACAAGAAGAGACTTTCATATGGAAGAAAGCAGGTAAACAGCCACAGGGGGCCAATGATCCTGGCTCTACTAAGTCACACAAACCCCTTCAATCGATTTCAAAAGGGACACCCTTTACAGGCAGAAAAGGGTGGTGATTTGACAGACAGCTCGCTCTCACTAAGAAGGGTTGCAAGGACCCTTCCAGAATTTGACAACGAAGAAGAAGTCCCAAAAGATATGCAGCACACCAATATCCACCACACTGACCTTCCTACAGAAAACAAAGAGTTCTCCGGGGAGCAAGAGGGGCTACAGAGCACTGCTGGGGAGCCGTGGAGGGCAGATGTACGCAATATGCCTGAAAAGTGGATGACAGCTGTGTATTTCAGCGGTCAGGCGGATCACCTAAAGGTGAACCCTGCATTTGGCCTAGAACTGCCCCGCTCTAGGTTCACTTTAGAGCTGTGGTCAAGCCAGAGGGGGGCCAGAATAATCCTGCCATCATTGCAGGTGGGTGTCTGTGCAATCCTATATCATTCTCATTGTCTAAAATCATGTTTTTTTTGTACTGGAGGGTTGCAGGTTCTTTAAACTGTTTTCTAGTAATTTGAATTGTCATTGGCTATTAATTAAAACAACAGTTATAACTTGAAGGATACATAATTTGCAATTAGCAGCTGTCTAATCAGAATAAATATTGCTCAAAGGCGTACAGCCATACAGACCAAAATGATTAAGGAAAGTCAGATTCATTCCTCAGTTCATCAAGTGCATCAAATGGTGTGCGACGGACCCTGTGTTGTGTCAGGGCTTTGACACGTTGTTGTTTCATTTAAGAGGCCTTTGTTGAGGATATCAGCTGACAAGCAGATGAAAGGAGAATGGGAAATCAGCTGCTTACATGGTGCAAACGATGAGTAGTGCTAAGGGAGGAGTGTTAGAGGAACAAGTGGCCACCACCTGCTCGATGTGTCCTGTCAGCTTTAATCACTTGTTTGTGCATATGGCGCACTGCGTTTCCAAGGTTGAATTCATAAGCTGCATGTTCTGGACACCGTACTAACATTGACAGCTAGCTCTCATCCAGCTCAATTGTTTGATATAAAACATTTTCAAAGCAGAAACTAGGTGTTGTTTCACATGCGAAGTTGATTTGTGAAAAATTGTCTGTAAATGCTTCGCAATTTATGTAGTTATATTATTAAGAAAAAAATATGTGTAATACCATGTTATACAAATTAATTATATTAATACCATGTTATATATATAATATGAATATATATATGAATATTATATATATATATATATATATATATATATATATATATATATATATATATATATATATATATATATAAAATGAAAAAAACTCAGATGCCTGTCAAAATCATACAGCAAAATAATTCAGCGCCATGTTGGGGGACAATAATGTCCTCTATAAAAAAAAAAAAAAAAAAATATATTACAATGTGTAAAATGTCTAAAATAAGGGAAAATGTTTTATTTATTTGTTTGTTTGTTTATTGCAAACCTATCACTAAAATTCATAAAATAATTTTTTATAGAGGACCTTATTGTCCCCCGACATGGCGCTAAGCTATTTTGCTGTATGATTTTGACAGGCATCTGAGTTTTTCTGATGCACATTATGATTACAAGAACAAAAATAAACAAAATAAGCTGTGGAACATCACAGAAGGTGCCGGATCCCTTAAGGGAGCTTTCGTAATCAGGTAAATGTGCATTTTCTGTATGGCTGCTGAGGAGGGTCAATGTGGAAATGATTATATCTGGAAGTGCTTCTGAGACTAGTTCCCAGTAAGAAGAACAAAGCCCAAAGTTCTCTTGTCATAACCTGCGCAAGGCTTTTCCTCTACCATGGATGCCAAAATACATGCTTTTAGGCGAAAGGGGGTGAAAATATTATTCATATGCTTCTAACACTAATGAGTCATCTATCAGACCTCAAAGAGAGCATTAGATATTCCATTTTAATCAAATCATCCACCACTTGGAGTAAATCAGTTCCCCAATGACTTCACAAATCTCTTAAATAAATGAGGGTTTTTACCATCTTGCTATTGTTAGGATTATATTATTTCCCTTTGACATATTTGTCATCATCACTAAAATCATGTGAACATTCATTCCAGCTCATTTTGAGGTCAATAGCTTTCTTTTAACAATCAGTGGACGAATCTATTGTTATAAAGCCAGTTTTTAAAAAATCCCCCACTCTGCCAAATGAGCGTTCAAAGGCTTTACTGGAAGTGGTCTTTTCAGCGCTAACTTTTCTTTCTCTATTAAGTGATATTATGCAAAAAACACTTGTCATATTGAAGCCATCAATTATACAAGATTACACAGAAAGTATTTTTTCAGCACACTTTGTCTCCAGCCAAACTCAGCACTCCAGGCCAGTCTGAGGTACTACTATTAGGAGTCTTTTATTTAGTGGGAGACAGATACTATAAAAACAGTAAGATAAGAACTCCTGCTTTGAAAATGTAGTAGCATCCAAGTGGATAGCACTCTGGAATGGTTTATCTTCAAATTCAAGACTTCAGGGTTGATACGCACAGAAATTAGCAGATGTTGTCACACACTGGAGCCCTGCACACACTTCAGCAGGCTTTTCCAATGAATGAAATTTCAGTGTGGTCCACGTCCCTCAGGATATTTTGTTTAAAGCTGCCCAGTGCTCGTTCTCCCGTTTGCAGGGAATAATGCACCCGAGTGTGTATGTGTTCGCATGTGCGTGTGTTGTAGGGAGGGTGAAGGGGTTCCCTGACCTCTTTTTGTCCTTTGACGGTAACATCTGGCTGCCAGATGTGTCTGCTCCTAAGAAAGACGGCTGGGAATATCAGTGGATTTGTTGAATGGAAGTGACTTAAACTCTTAAACTCTTTAGATAATTAAACACCAATTACTCTGTGTTTGATGAAGCTACATTTCAGCTCATTGACTCCTTCGTTTGTGTTTATTTCTAGGCGTGTTTGACAACTGCTCATATCCCTTGAGCGAAAAAGGTTGGTCTGTTGGGATTCGAGCAGTAGACCCTACAGGAAGAAAAGATGGCAGGTTTTTCTTCTCCCTTCGCATGGATCGGGCACTTAAATCCACCACTATCATTGCACACCAGCGCTACCAGCCGAACAGCTGGACTCATGTGGTGGCCCAGTTATGACGGCCACAAGATGGCGCTGTACATAGACAATTCCAAGGTTGGCGAGAGCAGAGAACAGTCAGGTGACCTATACAGTCCCTACATCAAAGCCTGTCGCCTGTTTCTACTTGGTGGGGACCAGTCGGATCACGAACACAGTTTCCGTGGGCATTTGGGAGGTGTCACATTATGGGGTTATGCACAAACTCACGAAGAACTTCTTAAAGGTCACCAATCCCATGCAGAGAGACAAGCTCCCATCTTGTCCCAGTGGGCAGATTTCTCTGAGGTTGAGAATCAGTGGGCGCCCTACAAAGACCATAACAAACCAGTCATTGTGGCTCTTCCTGTCCCAGAGCGGCAGCTTGTTTCTCCATTTCTTCCACCTCAATGTGGCGTGACCGTGTGTGACAATGCCGATGTCGCCCTCAGTTATAACCAGCAATGGCAACTGCGAGTTGAGAAGCACCTACGTTACCGCATCGTGAACATCTGTAAGGAAGACGGAAGCGACCCTACAGTCTCTCTGCAGCAGATCCAGCTCCAACACCAGGCCTTGGAAGACGCCTTTCGTCCTTACAACATCACGCTGGAGCTCAGCATTCACACCATCTATAACTCTTCCCTCCAACGGCGCTTCATCCTCAGCAACTGCCACATTGCCAAGGTGGGGAACCGCCATTGCGATCCCGAGTGCGACCATCCTCTTACAGGCCACGATGGGGGCGACTGCTTGCGCATGGGGCCCTGCTACAACTGGAAGCGAAGGGATGGAGTCTGCAACCCAGAGTGCAACACCATTCACTATGATTACGATGATGGTGATTGCTGTGACCCCGAGGTCACAGATGTCGCAAAGACCTGCTTTGATCCCGAGTCTTCTCAGAGGTGAGCTTGTGCTTCAATATGGTTACACTTTGGCAACTAGCTTGAACCCAGGCATAATTTTAGTGGGATGTGCAAGAGGGTTCATGTTTTGGTCTTAATTCAAAGATTGCAATATCTTTCTAGCAAAAACCCCTCAGGATGATATTTGACTGCCTGCTAGCTTCTATAGAATTTGATGCGGGTACCAAAGTCAGCTACCATATCATTATATCAACTACATTTATGTCCTTAGCAGATGCATTCCTACTAAAACAGATTGTGTTAACGTGTAGGCCTTAAAGGCCAAGACAAGATTATTGAAAGCATTCCCTATCCTTCGCTCAGGATCACTGTAAACTGTTTTTTGAGTTCAAGAAATTGACAAAAGATATGTGCTTGTTAAATGTTCTCACAGCACCATCAGGAAAAAGGAAACCAAAGTGTCTTATTGTGAAATAGTGTCCACTTTTTTCATTTTTTATTTTCAAGATTTCAGGGCATTCTGTATTTCTCAACATGCAAAGGTTTACAAATTGGCCTTCTGGAATAACTTTAAAAAGCATGCAAAACTTGGATGCAGACCTGAGCCAAAGTATACACGTAATGTGGCTAAACAACAAAACCAGAGGTCTCGGCACTATTCACATTGAAAGGCAGGACAGTTTTGCTCCCGTACAGACTGTTTGACGGCATGCCACAGAATCTTTAATTTTTCTGATGCTACGTAAATGAGTAGATGTTCACAAAACCGTACTATAGTGTAAAATCCTGAAAATGTGATCACGCCAAGTCTTTTATTTAAGTCCTTTTATCAGCTAGATGAATTTGCTATATGTCAAATTTCCAGATGGAGTTTGGGAAGTGTTATTCCAGGCTCAGTGTGCAATGAGACTTTGTGCCTCAGCCACTAGCTGTTGTCATTTTATGGTTGCTTGAAAACAAGCTTTCTTCAAGAACTGCCTATCTGTTCCTGAAGGTCTTCTGTATAGATTAATATTGTCCCAATGAAACCATTGGATGGTGGTCTAAGGCCCCTTTTACACTAGTGCTTTTTCGTTTTAAAACGCATAACTTTTGCTACAGTTACGCCTATGATTTACACTACTCCGGCGTTTTCGACCCTCGAAAACTGAGACTTTTGAAAACGCTGCAGACCCCGTTTTAGTTTGAAAACTCTGGGGTTGCGTTTCAGTGTAAACGGACCAAAACGGAGACTTTTGAAAACGATGTCATGGCTGCCCACATTCGCTCTGCGTATCCTTGATGACAGTGTAAACAATAACATCATGCGCATTGTTGTACCCATAGATGTATAGGTAGATTCCCCATTCGATCGCTCCAAGCACGTAGACGTGTCCGCGATCTAAATAATAAGGAATCTATCTATTCATATCTATGGCTGTACCTGCATGAATGGTCACGTGACATACGTTTTTATGTTGTGTAGTATAAACGGAGATCGTTTCTGAAACGCAGCGGAAACGCCAGTGTAGACAAGGATCGTTTTCATTCTAAAATGCCGTTTTAACTGCCATTGAGATGAATGGGAATACTAAAAGATAAACTTCTTCAGGGAATTTCAGACCTCCTTTATTCTACCAAGGCCAACAGTTTGGGGTAGTGGTGACCTGGAGTACCATATGTCCCTTGCACGCCATATTCAAAAAGCAATCCAAAGGTACTGAATAACCCAAAGGTTTATTTACTGGACTTGTTTTCCTCTAAATATGATATGTCAAAAAAGTGAAAGTAGAAATGTTAATAGCCAATGGGACCGGATTAACCATGGGCTCATAGACTAAGCCCTTAGAGAGATCTTTCCTTACCATGCTGGAATAGTGGATTGCTAAGGCCGAGGTCCAGAGTTTGCAGAGAATTAATGCAGGGATGACATTTTGATGGCAATTGTATAGCGTGCTTTTATGTGGAGGTCTGGGATTTTAATGTTTTGCTGTGTGAGTTATAGCCCAGGTATCTGCTGCTGGGCAGTGAAGTGCAAGTACTTGCCAGTGGCTGTCACTACGCAAATTTGTTGTTGAAGCAGAGAGAAAAAGCACAAGGGAACCACCAGGTGCTTTTTGGTAAGCTCCAGAAATGGAACGAGAAGAAAGCGAAGACATTTTAGTCCAGACACTTAAGCCAAAAGAACTGAACTACCTGATAACTCTTCTCTTTAGTAATTAACTTTGATAGATGCTTAGCAATTTCAGAGATTTATGATGTATTTATTTCTTAATTCATTTGGCTGCAAGATGGTGGATCAGTGGTTTTTAATATGACTATTTTAATAAATAGTTTTCATTTTCTGTGTTACTTAAACAGATTTTGTCCACCTGAAAGGTGAAGTTTTGTTCTTAAAATACTTTATTCTATGCCAGGTTAATGCACAGGTAAAACCATTTATTAGATGACTAGATGAATAACCAGAAATTTGCTTTTAATACATTTGTTTGGGCTATCTGACATGTCAATTGTGTGATTTTAAGACGGAAGTAAATATTGCATGAATAATGGAAGATGGGGCAAAGCAAAAGGCACAGTAGGATTGCTTGGCAAACCTGTTTGGAAGCAAAACTTTCATTATTAATGCAGTTCTATTTGGTGCTGCTAATGGCGCAAAAATTAGGGAAGTTTGTTGGCACAAGTCTCTTGTGGAATGAACATTAAATGAACTAAGAGCAAATGATGTACATTACCATTAAAAGTTTGGGGTTAGTTAGTTTCTGTTTTCTGATTTCTGAAGGATCATGTGACACTGGAGTAATAGCTGCTAAAAGTTCAGCTTTGTCACAGAAATAAATAACATTTTAAAATATATTAAAATAGAAAATAGTTAATAGAAAATAAAAAAAGCACCCTTAGTAAGTACAAGAGACGGCTTTCAAAAACTGTATTTGTTTGTTTGTTTATCTTTTTTTATTATTGATCATATGTTATACAACATTTAATTGTATAACATTTTTTATTTACATAAATGTCAAGAAACTTGAATAAATATATGAGTAAATTCTGAGCAATTTGCACATAAAACAGACCTCCTCATTCATGAAACTTGAATAAATATATGAGTAAATTCTGAGCAATTTGCACATAAAACAGACCTTCTCAAAAACTCTCCTCCAGATTCACAAGCTCTTCGTAAACGTCCATTTTGATAGTTAACGTGTATGTTAATGAATTCCAATCATTTGTAAATAGGGTGCTCGTGCATGCTCATGCTCAATTAGCATAATCCCCGCCTATGAATTACAGCTACGCAAATTGTGTGTCCAGGAATGCAGTGGAATATTCTGGTCTACTTTCTCAGGATTGGCTCTAGCATAAATGCAAAAAAAGACGAGACCATATGACTTTCAATAAATATTCAACAATGTGTGACCACCAAAGTGTTTTTAGACAGCTGAAAAAATGTCAGGCGCTATTCTTAAAACGACCGGCTGATGGCGCTTGAGAACGCTTTGGTGGCGCAGCGTTTTTCCATTACGGCCGGGTAAATAGTGACAGTGACGAGCGCTGCCTTTTACAATGTATTAGCCTACAAGTATCTAACTTTTAAGAATTTTACTAAATATAATAAAGCAGTAACCAGTAATATTGACTTCTCAATCGTTGTAGGCAGTCGTCGTACAAGCAGAATGTTTAAGGTATTTGTCCCGCCCCTCCTCTATTTACGGCTGGGTAAATAGTGACACCGACGAGCGCTGCCTTTTACAATTATCAACATAGCTGCAAAAAGTTCGAAAGTTTACGCCAGAATGGCTTTACGAACGATTTACACAAAAATTTTCTTCGTGTTTCATTAATGAGGCCCAGTGAGTGCAGGACAAGAGGGCAAATATTCAGATGTTACATTTTTGTGGCAGAACCCACTTCCATTTCAGAATATAACCCTGTGCCAGTCAATCCCTGGTGCTGACCAACCCGAGTTTCCTCGACATTGATAGCTGCTCTGATTAGAGGACTGTGCTGACAGTTGAACATTTTCACTTGCTGTTGTTTTTGTCATGTTGTGTTTGTTTCCTGAATAAGCATTTTTGTGCCATCAGTTGGTTTGTGGTTAGTATTTGATTCTTCTGTTGGTAGATTTGGAAACAATGGACATCATGTAATTTTTATTTTTTGCATATATATATATATATATATATATATATATATATATATATATATATATATACACACACACACGCACACAGTATATTGTTTTTTTGTTGTTTTTTTGTCTTTTTTTAGAATTTACCTGATTCATCTGTAAGTATAAAAATATGTTCTTCCTCAAACATATTCAAAGGTTGGACAGGTAAATAGTGTCGTGGCACTCAAATCTGTGTCCTTGTAAGTGCACATCTTATATTTGTCATGAACAATGCTTTACCCATTGTACCATGGCTCATGACTTGTCTTATACTTTTTCTTATACTTTATATTTGGAAATTTTCCTCAAGCTCATGTCCATGGTGTTAAATATTTAAATTTATTAAATTAATCCACCTGTCATAATGTGCAAAGTTAATTGTTTTTCTAAACATCTAAACGTATTTTATTGCCCGTGTTCTGCATATGTTTGGCTTTACTTGACTGTGAGCAATTCACAATTTAAAAAAATGTTGCTTAATTTCCAGAACACATTCGGAACAGCACTCTGTTTAAGTCTTAACAGTCTAAGTCATGTGAATTTCAATTGTTAAATAATTTGAACTGTATTGCTGAATTACCCCTTAGGAGAAATTTAGGCAACACTCAAGAAGCACTCAAGAAGATTGGCTCAGCCTTTGCTTGTTTAATAAGAAAAAAAAAATGACACAAGAAGTACGATGGTTGGTTTATTCTCGCATGGAACGGGTCCAAGGAACAGTAGGTGGTTCAGCTAATAGGCTCGACCCTTCGGCATGATCCAAAGGGCAATAAGAACCGGATCTCTTCAAACCAACAGCTCAAATATATGAGGTGCAAAGGCTTAAGCAGCTATGAAAGCAAAAGAGAAAAATTACATGTGACATACTCCAAAGTAAAAATAAGTTAACATCACACATCAAAGCGCCTCTATGGTGATTTATCACAGCTGGGAGTGGAATAAAAAAAAGTGGGCAGTTGTTTCATGCGCCATAACCAGTTCAAACAATTATAATTCCTAATCATCATGACATAAAGTAATTTTTTTATGACTGTTGTTATTAAAACTGTTAATAAAAGTCAATATGCGAATTTAAAAATATGTATAGGACATCGTACTGCAGTAAAATTTATGTTAGTTCTCTTACAAATTCCATTTGCTTACTTCTTATGACACATTACATATGACAAACTATATAAACGGTTGTTGTTTTAAACTGTTATTTTTAACAAAATTTGAAACTGTCATTCCCTTTTAAATCTTGACTCAAGCGATCAAAGAACAATCGAATAACTTTCATGTTGTTCATTCATGGCAGTTCCATCAATAATTACTTGTTTTCTATGCAAAGTTTCTTGACTATGTGTCAATATCTATGATGCAGGGCTTATATGAGTGTGAAGGAACTGAAGGAGCTGCTTCATCTGAGCAGTTCAGACACGCTCAATGTGTTCTTCGCTAATAATTCAGCACGCGAGGAGCTTGCTGGGGTTGCCACCTGGCCATGGGCAAAAGAAGCGCTTACTCATCAAGGTAAGATGTCCATTTACATGTAACACAGCAGCCCATGAACATGATGAAGTGAATAACCCAAGTCCCATTTTAATAGAATTTAGGTAATGTGAAAGTGAAAAAATAAAAATAAAACAAATAACTCAAACGATGCAAATTTAAAAACCCAATAATGAAAACCTGACTTATGAAATGTTTTCATTTGACTGAACTACATTAGATAAGACTGGACTAGACTTGAGTCCAGAAATCAACCATGGTTTGGTTTTTTAGCATGGCTCAGTTAGCCCCTGCTGGTAGATGTTGTAACTACACAATCTTGTTTTAAAGGGGTCATCAGATGCTACATGCACGTTTACAAGTTGTTTGAACTGAAATGTGTGTTGGCATTGTGTGTGTACACAACCACCCTATAATGATAAAAATCCACCCAGGGTTTATTTATTTTTATTTTTTATTTTTTTAACCTACTAAGATCTTTACCCCTTTCTCAAATCGAGCCGATCTCGGATGCCTGTCTTTGTGATGTCACACAGACAGGCCCCTCCCACAATAGTTTGATTGACAGTAGCGTTTCAGCAAAGATTGGACTGGTGTCTTACCTTAGACCTGCCCTGAGTGAGCTGTCATCAGTCCACCATTGTTTCACCGCCGGAGCAGATGTAGACAAGAATGTCTCCTAAGCGATTGAGGTGATCTTTTGTTGGATGTAATCATAGACTGTAAAAAAAGATGGACGACGCGTATCAACTACTTCCACTGTAGAAAAGTGAAGCCAAACATTCTCAGTATGGCCGCTGTCATCTTAGTAGTGTCGTGAGGTGGAGCCACAATATCAAACTCCCGCCCAAACTCCTGCAGACCCAATCAACCATAACGACATGCCCCATTGTTATAGCATCAAATTACTAGCTAAAATCAAACTTATCACAAAATCGAAAATTGAGCATACATCAGTGTGATAACTACCTTAAATGAAAAAAAAACATCTTTCGGAAAATTGTATTGGAAGTGTAATTTATTTTTTTATTATGACTTAAGTCCCGTTCGTTTACATGGAGAGGGTGGGATTTATTGCCTGTACTGCAGCCAGCCACCAGGGGTGATCAAAGATCCCGCAGCTTCACTTTTTAAGACTTGTGAGGCACACCCGGATGTAATAATGAACATAGCAGTCACAATTTACCCCAAACACCTGAGCCGCTGAAGACGCAATGGATTATGTTTGTTTTTGAAGGGAATGCGCCCCTGATCTGCCTAAATGTGTCTATCTTCGCGCGGATCATTCATGGTCCAGCTTCACCTACAGAAAAAGTGAGCATAAGGTTTTTAATGAATCTCTGCAAATCGCCTTTCCTGATAATGTGCCAATTAGCAAGTTTCATGATGAATGCGGCTAAAGTAAACCTTCTCTCTGAGAGCGGCTCGGAAGAGAGGGGCGGGGTCAGCAGAGGTCTTTAACATTTAAAGGAAAATGCTACCAAATGGCTTGCTCTGAAAAGAGCTGTTTTTGACAGGGTAAAAAAAGATGAATTTTTTACACTAACAGTAAGAAATTTTAACCAAACTATGTTACAGACTTTTCATTAAGACCCTAAAGAATCATATCAACTTGTGGAAAATGGGCATCCGATGACCCCTTTAAAAAATCTCTTTCTATTGATGGCCTTTTTTTTCAAGTAACATAAATCACAAATATTTCATCACCTTAAGGCAGATGTTTTATTGCATTTATTTAATGCTCTTAAAAGCATGAAATGGATATAGATTTTCCATTATGTTTGACATCACAGCTAAGTATTGTCACTAGTAAAAGGGTTGGGACCGTGTGTATTTTTTGGAAGGGATAAAAAACGGACAAGATAATATGAGAACAAAGTGTTAAACCCAACTGGGTTTATTCTACCATGGACAATGTCAAGTTAAGAACTCAAGTTTCCTGTCACTATATTCCCCACAGCACAGTTTTTTTGTACCTAATGCCATAGATCTTCCTGTTCATGACTTATTCTTTTTTATCACCTTAAATCTTTTCTTTAAAGAAACACATTCTTGTCTCTTCGTCCTTGTTGTCTGCATTTGCCTTTACAAGATTAATGTGCCGTAATCTCAAGCATAAAAGAAAACACTTGCAGCACGCATAGATGTCCCTTTAGATTGCCCCTTAATCATTAAGGTCATCCACCGGGAGAGAAGAAAAGGAACTCGACAACAACCAAACAAAAACAAAAGAAGGGTGTATTAAGCTGTTGCCATCTTCATCCAACTGCCAGCTGATTTTATAGTACTCGTCGTTGCTGTGTTTTAGAGCTCATTAAAGCGGTCTCAGTTAAGTCCAGCTCCATTAAAAAGGAGATTTCTCTCAAGCAGGAAGGTTTCTTATATAAGTCCCCCCCCATTGGTTCAGGATGCATGATCAGACATTGTGGTCCTGGCTTTTTGGGTTATAGCTTTTGTTAATGAGAACATTTTGGCCTGTGCGTAGAATGTGAACTTTTAAACAAATATTAGCATGAGTAATTAGCGCCAACCTGCTTTTGTGAGCTTGAATTCATGAATTTCATGAATTAACATACAGTCTGTTTCTAATGTGTATGTGATAACACTTTGCATTCATTTGTTAACATTTACTTAATTAGATATCAAAACAATTTTACAACATTTATTAATCTAGAATATTGCTAATTTCTTAATATATATTGTTGTTTTTATTATTTTTTAATTCATAAAATAAGGATTTTAATGTATATAACTTATAAATGTTAAAAATGTAATGTACATGTAACATGTAATGAACAGGATAATGCCATCGACCTATCATTATCACAAAATAAAACATTTCAGGAGGGGGTCCTTGGTGTCCTCATCACCCTGTCATGTTTTATTTTGCTCTCAATTGTCCTGTTAATGATCTGAGCAGAGAGGTGGTCTGAGACATAAAATGTAACATGAAATTCATGAATGACTGAACATGCTGCTTTGAATCTCACAGAGCTATGGCCCCTTATTTTCACAGAGATATGGCTCCATTCCTATTATGCCCATAATCCACCTCTGCTTTTGATTTACCGTCATGTCAAAACAGCCCTTTGGTGAAAGACGATCTTTGTCCACAAATGTTTCACTGGACCTGCATGGAAGTTAAAAAGCAAGATTAGTTTCTCATAAATTAGAGGTATGGTTTATAGTTTTAATTTCACATAAATCACAAGCTTATTTGCGAGAGTACCTTGATGTATTATACTAAGAAACAAGGTCAAACTACTGCTCTGAATGCTTTAAGTGAAATCAGACCATAGCAGGGACTGCTGATCTTGTGGGTATAACTGTAAATGATCTGTGTCTGTCAGACGTGTCTAGCCAAGCTCTATCCGTTTGGCTGAACTCCCATAAAACGTGGATATTTCCTAAATAAAAAGGTTATTTACTAAAATCTAGTATATCTGCTGCAATGGCTTGTCTGGGGTTGAGCACAAATGTCCAGAAGAGAAAGATTTTCGCAGATGCTCACATAAACCAACTTCTGTTTTTAATTAGTAAATAAATTCACCTAACAACATATAAGATACAATTTCGATATAACAAAAAATTATGCATATTAGTCTCACTATGTCATTTCATACTTGTTCTTAAACAGCTGAACATATGCACAGATTTTAAATAGTTATAAATGTCACATTGTTTTAAGCTTTTTATTACATTATTTAAATATAAAACCAGATGCCAGTGTGTTACTTTTCAGCAGGTGTGGGATCTTAAATACATTTTAATGTTCTGAATGTGGGTAGAATATTAGTCAACACTGATACCCAGATGTACTGCTCTTTCTGATAATCCTAGCTGCGGTGGTCCCGTTTTTACAGGATAGTGCACACTGTGTTTAAATGCAGCAATATTTCAGAACAAAATCAGTTAAATTTTTACTCACAGACTCCTGGCTTTGAGATTAAAGTTAACTTGAACATTTACACCTCAGTGTTCTGTCAGATTGAAGTTTATATTGTTGCATCTACTGCAGTGATGTCAATTTGGGTTATTTTTCAGGTGGAATGATTCTTAATCCCTCCTACTTTGGAACCAAAGGACACAACAACCACCATGATTCATGAGATGGGTCATATTTTGGGACTGTACCATGTGTTTAAGGGTGTGAGTGAACGCGAGTCATGTGATGACCCCTGTCAAGAGACCACCCCATCCATGGAGACGGGAGATCTGTGTGCCGATACAGCCCCAACCCCAAAGTCTAAAGTTTGTCACGACCCTGATCCAGTCAATGACACATGTGGCCTTACCCAATACAAAAACACACCGTACAACAACTACATGAGTTACACAGGTAGTCATGATCAGGTTAATGCTTCTGTTTGCTCACCAAAAAGTTAATGTCACTTAGTGGTACAAGTTATACCTACACTGTAAAAATAAATCTGTAGTTTTTACAAAATAATTTTGGCAGCTGTGGTTGCCAGAATAATTTTGTAAAAAATACAGAAAAACTGTAGTTTTTACAAAATAATTTTGGCAGCTGTGGTTGCCAGAATAATTTTGTAAAAAATACAGAAAAACTGTAAACACATTTACAGCCAAAAACTGTAAATTTTACAGTATAAAACTGTTATTTACAAACAAGAAAATCTGAATGTAAACCAGTAAATTCAACAACTGTTTTGTACCTTTAACATACTGACAACCACCATAATAATGCAGATGATAAAAGAGAAAGCCACATGAAGAATCAAAGCTCATCACAAGTAGCTTCGCCACAAGCAGAAGTTTATATTAATATATAGAAGGTGTCACAGAGTCATTCATGCAAACACAAAACACCATCATGGTGACACACACGATAATTAAATAATGCAATAAATTTTCATTAAACAACAGAAGTTGTAACATAAAGCCCAAATGTACATAACTGATAAAAAAAAAAACTATTAAAAAACATGATTATTTAAACAAAATACTTTAAAATGTGGAGCGTCACGCAGGGAATTTTGGGAATATCAGTTTACAGTTTTTGACTGTAAATTATACATTGATTTGTTCTTTTTTAATTCTAAAAACTGTAAAATTAACAGCATTTTACTGTAAAATTACATGAAATGTGTGGTTAGATCTTTTACAGTTTTTCCTGTATATAGTACGGGAACTTACCGTTAACCTATTAACAGTTTTTTTCTGTAGCGTTTTTACAAAATTGTACAGTTAAAATTACACTTATTTTTTACAGTGTACATGCATGTAGTGTAATGCACTACCATTCAAAAGTTTGGCATCAGTACAAATTTTTTATTTTATTTAGTTTTTTTTGAAAGAAGATTCTTTTGTTCAACAAGGCTGCATTTTTGATCAAAAAGATTAAATTATGTATTTTAATTTAAAATATCTGTTTTCTATTGTAATATGTTTTATAATGTAATTTATTCCTGTAATACTAAAGCTGCCATTACTCCAGCCATTACTCCAGTCTTTAGAGTCACATGATCCTTCAGAAATCATTCTAATATGCTGATTTGGTGCTCAAGAGACATTTCTTATCACTATCACAGTTGGAAATTGGTTGTGCTGCATAATGAATTATGGAAACTCTGATACAGTGTCTTTTTCAGGATTATTTGATAAACAAACAAGAAAAAAAAATTAACAATTCAA
This sequence comes from Cyprinus carpio, assembly GCF_018340385.1. NCBI lineage: Eukaryota > Metazoa > Chordata > Actinopteri > Cypriniformes > Cyprinidae > Cyprinus > Cyprinus carpio. Next base: position 17,433,018 of record NC_056573.1, on the reverse strand, counting down.
TCAATTTAGTGCATCCTTGCTGAATAAAAGTAGCAGTTTCTATAAAAGATAAAAAGTCAGTGAGTTATACATAAACATTAACTCAGTGTTAATATTTAATATTTATTTGTGAAAGATTTTAACCTTTTTTTTATTACAGATGATGACTGTACAAACCATTTTACACCCAATCAAGTAGCTCGGATGCACTGCTATATTGATTTAGTCTACAACAAATGGGTCCATGGTAGAAAGCCCACCCCTGTTCCTCTTGCACCAGTGGTGATTGGTCAAGATGCAGATTCCGTCACCATTCATTGGTTGAGCCCAATCAGTGGGCCACTTGCCCACAGGTAAAGTGAGGAGCATACATATAACAGACAAAGTGGAAATAAATGTTTGTCTGTACAAGTATTTATGCATCCATGTTGCACTATTTCTTGTATTCACTTAATTTCCCCAGGCAACTTGATTTTGGGTTATGGTTAGAGTTAGTACTAATACTTCGCCACATTACTTTATTTTGTAAATCAGATATGAACCATGCTGTGTGAATATATACTGGAGCTCATTTTCATGATTATGCTAACTGAAGTAAATGTAGTTATGTTAGAAATGTTCCACTCTAACATGCAGTTTTGCAGTGCAAAAACCTGCATTTTATTCACAAACCATGTGCAGTGCAGTTTAACTGGGTGTTAAATGTTGTTAAACACAAACGCTTTTTGATCTATCACTCTCTTAGGGAAGGTGACATGAACTGTCATCTCTGTGACGAAAATGGAATTTTCCATCAGTACGCCCATGAGGCCACTTCTCCTCACGCCTGTGATTCCACTGGATACTGGACACCAGAGGAAGCAGTGGGTTAGTACTCATGTTATTTTAAAGCATTATCACACAACTTTACTTCATCCTTGCAAACACAGACAGGTGGAATGATACAAACCATAACAAAAGGCTCATTGCTGTTGGGCTGTATATCAGCGCTGTTGAAATCCCGTTTGGTCAATCAAATTAGAGGACCAGAACTGACTGCTGTATTATAGTTTTTATATCATGATCTAACAATGTTCTTCCACACAATCATATGTCATGAATCATAAGATGCATGACTGAATGCCGTCTCTGACATACTTTTTGTTGTACGTGTGCTTGATCCTCAGCACACCACTGAATATTTCACGAATGATCGTCAATGTAAAAAAAATTAAATAATAATAAAATACCTGCTCTTTGATTAATGAGGATAGAGAGAATTTAGCCCTGGCTTCTTTCTCCGAACTTTGCATTCACATTCAGGTGGATTGTTCAGTCTCATGCGGGCCAGGTGCGTGCAAGTCTGGAAGAATGTAGGGAATAAATCATTAAAGCATAATTGCCTGGATAAAGAACACTCTTTTTGCCATCAATGAATAAAAAAGGCCCTTGGCACAGCTTCAAGTTTTGGTAATATTGGGTGGCGTCCAGAAGCGGCCCGTCATAAAAAGCGATGTGTATCCTGTGCAGCTTTTCAACTTTATTCCTCACCTAACAGATGTTACTGATTATTTCTAATCAGAAATCTCTTAGCATCTGGTCTGCCCGCTCAACTGATATGTGTCACGGATAAGATTGTGCTTTAAAAAGTCCACCCAAAATGTGGAAATCCTCCCCTGGTATGCAGTCGTTTTTCATAAAGCACAGTATTATGAGAGAGGTCAAGCATAAAATTATCCAGCTAGGTGGTAGTGGAGAGTGATTTTTGGCCCGGAGTCTTGTTTTGAGAAACAGATGGATGACAAATAAAGTCTTAAATGTAAAAAAAAAAAAAAAAATGATATATTTATCTAAGAAAATAATATCTTTGCGATTATTAATGATGAAATGAGATTTAATACCATCGGTTCAGATAAATTACGGTAACATATTGTTTTTGTTTTATTTTTAAAAACATGATAAAGTGCATGATGACTACCTAATGTGAATTATTTTGTCGGTCAGTTAATCATGTCAGAAAGACTTTAAGAGCAATATGACAACACTGTTTGTGTAGAATGAAATAACGCTTACGGTAATACTACGGTGAATCATTTGATAACTGTATTAACGCAGGCCAATTCAATACCAACAAATCATACAGTACTTGGATCTCAGATCTCTCACATCTTGCAGCACTCATCTCTGCTTACTTGTACCATAGCCTCTGTATGTACTATAAGGAAACTTTCTGAGAAATAGGGCTCGAGCCAGGGCTTTGAGCAGAGACCTGGTTAAGGCAGCGAGAAAGAAGGAAGGATAAACATGTTCACCAGATCTTGCCGCATGGCTTCTCCCTGCGGGAGCATTACACCCACATCTGATACAGTCATCAATTCTAACCTTGGTGGGGCCCTTGCTCTGTTTATCTGACCAATTGAGAATTATGGTTGGCCTTAGTCCTGCTGCTGTTTACCCTGTACACATCCACACTGTGAGGTCACACTGGGTGCAAAGGAGTGCTCTGTGACTCAAGGTTGCTGTCTGTCTATCTGGTCACTCTCGACCTGGAATACAGTTTAATCTATCATTGTAAAACTTTTTGGAGGCAGAGAGTTCACATGGCCTGAAATTAAGACTTGTGCTCTTTACATTAATACACAAATAGTTCACTAAACAGTTTGTGTCGCTTCAGCATGTTTGGGCACAAAAGTGTCTTACCTATTAATTAGACCCCCTTCAGTTCAGTTTAACCAGGTCTAATATTTATCTCCTTTCTATGTAAATTATATTTATTATTGTTAATTTATTATTTACAGGTTTATTAAGGGGAAAACTGTAGACTGTTTTTGGCTGCAAGCAGGGTGAGATTGCTTTAGTACAAACAATCCAGTAAACAAGGCAAATCAGTATAAATAACATGATATTCTGACAGGGACAATGTCCTAGACCAAGCACACTTTAGACTTTTTTTTTCTTTAATGTTTTGCCCATTTACTACTATATTTTTTCATTATTCATTACATTTTATTTATAAATATACTTATTTATAAAGAGCCGATTTACTCTTAACTTTTACAAGTTTGGATAAGTACTTTTTTATACTTTTATTCGCAAGGGTGCATTAAATTGATCATAAATTAACAGTGATACATCTATAATGTTAAGAAAGATTTCTATTTCAAATAAAATGTGCTCTTTTGAACTTTTTGAAGTGTTTGGATCGCAGTGGTGGAGCAAAGCTGTACAGTCAAAGTGGGAGATTGTATTAATCTGCTGCTCAGGCATTGATCATATGCACAAATAAATGTCGCCATTAGTGGGCATAGATAATTATTAGTGAAGTCCCCCCGATGTGTTTGTGAGAGTGCCGCCCCAGGGATCTCCTGGTATTATCTTCCCCTGTCTTACTCCTGTTCTTTTCTTCAGGCCACCGAAGGCGTTCATTAATCTTATTTTAATAAATATTTTGTGCGCCCTGTCTGTCCAACATAAGGCGTCAATCTGTCTCCTTTTGCCAAGTTGCACCACTGGGTCTACGACAGATCGATTGAGGTCTGGGCGAAATGTGCTTCACATCCATTGCCAAGACATGTGGTTTTTTTCCAGACAGCTCTCTCTTTCTCTTTTTCCCCCATCCCTTTCCCTTTCACTCAGTTTTCTCCCCTCTTAGCCTCCCATCCTTCTTTTTTTTCAAAATTGTGACTAAGAAGATTGAAGATTCAAGAGATTAAATGGTTGTTCCTGATAAAAGCACAGAATTGCTTAGTTTCAAAAATCTAGTGAGCTGCCTGCAGATGCAGCATTTTAAGATGCGTACCTAATGCAAATGCTGTTCTAAAAAGGGTTTGCAACCTAGGTTTATGCTGCCTTCCTTGTTTTAATCCTAATAAGGCAGAATCATATAAATTCATAGACAAAGCACGCCAATCCCAGAATGCATTCCGATGAACACAATTTAAATTAATTCACTACTGTAAAATGTCAATAAAAATTTTATGATTTTTAACTCAGTTACTCAATTTGACTTTTTGTTGTATTCTATCTGTTTTAATGCTTATTGGACTATCTCTTCTGTTAGCTTAGCAACTTGTCTAACATCCGTCTCTATAGGAATCGTTTGTGAGTGGGAGTCTCAATTTTGTGGTAGCATGTGTATTTGCCTGCATTGCATATCAATTTCCAAATCTCATATATAAAAGTCATACATTCATCATATATTGAGGTTTCAGGACAGAGTGCACATATAAATTCGCCCGGTGTACAAAGCAGTCCACTATTTTGTCATGTTTTTGAAGCCATTGCTATGGAAATGCCCGTTTTTAAGGCTAAAATGCCTTTTTAAAATCGTAATGAATTATGTCATTCTTCCAGGTGTGTATGTCCCATTTGCCAAAACGATTCTTAGCTTTTGATGGCGAGTTACAGTATTTTCATTTTGGCTTTGGATGTGGTGTTGCGTGTGTTTTTGCAGGGATCCCTGATGTGTACCTAAGCCATGTGAGCCCAGCATGCAAGCCTGGATTTCCCTGATAGTTTAACCTCTATGATCACACCATGACTACGCCGTGCCCCCAGATTGGAGGCTGCCTGTTGAAGTGCCTTTTCCTTCATCCGGGTTTGTCCCCCTGACGTTTTGACCGTAATGTATCACTTACCACCTCAGCCATTGGGATAGATTCAAACCCCTGACTAATATACACTACTGTTTAGAAATTTGGGCATCAGTAAGATTTTCTCTTTTTTTTCGTTTTAGAAATAAATTCATAACACTTTTATTAGCAAAAGCTATGAAATTGATCAAAAGTGAGAGACTTTTACCATTGTTAAATTTAGGTTTCAGGTAAATGCTGCGGTCCCTTTTGAAATTTCCAATCACAGTTTTCAACAAAAATATCAAGGCACAAACTGTTTTCAACATGTATTATATATTGAATATTTCCTTGAGAGCACCATCATTAATGATTGAGCAGTCAAGATAAAAAATTATTTCTGAAGGACCAATGTGACAATGGAAGACTGAAGTTAGGGCTTCTTCCCAATTCTGCGCTGCCTAACTGTAATCCATTATAGTTTAAAATATATTTTAAATAAAAATGTAATAATATTTCACATTTTGTTGTATTTTTTTGATCAAATAAAGTGCAGACTTTAGTGAGGCATAAAAGACTTCAACACATAAAACAAAACAAAATTGTACCACCCCAGAAACGATATTTTAACGATAGTGTATGAAAGGATTTATATGAATGAATTCTTTCTTTTTTTTTTTTTTTTTTTTCCACAGATCAAAAGGCAATTGCAATATCATGTTCATAAGGACAATGGCGAGATGGTCCACAAACAGGTCCCTCAGCATGCTTCCTGTGACATTCCTTTGACCCCCTCCATTTACACACTATAGAATGTCAGGCTGTGAAATCTCCACCTTTGGATAAGAAGCTCGAGATCGCTGCTGTTGTGCTGCACTCGCGGCCCCAAAATCCTCTCTGCTCCAGCTGCCGCCCCCTTCTCTACAGAGTGCTCAGAGAACCACCAATCAGAGAGGACCAGAGTCCCGTCATCATCAAACAACCCACATACACTGACAGGTAAGAATATGCGTCTGTGTATAATTAACAATATCACGATTTACAGCATTTCTGGGAGTATTATTTTAAGTGTGGCTTAAGCATAAATGCTGAACATGTTGTGTTTCTAAAACTGTCATTGAGTTGTATCTTCAGTTGTATCTATCACTATTCAAGTATTGTGCAATGGTTTTTCTCGAAGCAATGTCTAAAAAAATTATTTTCACAGCCAACACAACAAGAAGAATAACAATATCATGGATTTGACATCGTCATTTCATTATTCATTAATTTTAAAAGCATCAACAGGTAGCCAATTTATTTTAAATTTATTTTCACATTTTATTCTGCTTGCTCCAATACAAATTCATCAACGGGCACTGGATTGTTGTCTTGCAATAGGTCAAAATGTCCAGAGATTAATAGTGTGGATAAGAGAGAGCATAACACATCCAGAAAATTCCCTTCCACAAGTCCTGTAAGCTCAGAAAGATGGAAACTCTACTGGGAATGTGGATAGGGAAAGGAAAGAAAGACAGATTGCATATGAGAGAGAGAGAGAGAGAGTGGTACAATGAAACCCTGGAATATAAACCAAATGTGACCGCTTTACCCGTGAAACAGTAAACACCCATGGCTGTTTGTAGCTCATCTGAGTGGCTTTCCAATCTGTCCAGCTGAAGGGGGAGTTGTGTGCCCAGTGTAGTTAGTGTGCAGTAAGTAGAGAGACCTTTCATTTGGCATGGGGAGACAAAAGATTGACAACAAGTAGGGGAAAAAAGGGGAGTTGGGTGAAGATGGAGTTTGTGGGAAAGTAGGCTACAGATGCCACCGTGTAGGTCTACAGCAAAAACAAAGCGCACTTGACATGAAATGAGTAAGGTAACAAGAGGCCAGTGAAGGGAGGTGCTTAACCTTCAGAAAATGTTGATCGTTAACCTTGGCAGGACCCATACTAAACATTATATGAACTGTTTTATTTCCTATGCATTTTATATGAGGTTTGCGGATTTTGCCAACATTTATGGCACATTAATATTAAATCAATTTTTTGTTGGATATGTGTGTGATTTTGGCTATAGTAAATAAATAAATAAATAAATATAATAATAAAGATCAATTTTTTTTTTTGTTTTGAATACTATTCAAAGGTTTGTAGTCGGATTTTGAAAAGCCTGTTATGCCCACTAAGACTTTATTTATTTGATCAAAAATAGAGTAAAAACAGTATCGTAGTGAAATATTACTACTTTAAAATGTAATTTAAATTATTTATTTATTTATTTATTTTAGTTTAATACTATGTTTATCATAAATAAATAAATGGTCAAAATATTACTTTTTGGATGATGTTTTCACTGAATGCTTTTAATAGTTGGATACAGGCGATAGAGAGTCAAAACCTCCTTTCATGTGAATAATGGCTATTCTAGTTTACAATTGCCAAATAAAATATATGTTATACCTTACCAGGAGGTCTTGTGCTGTAGGTCCTGCCTTTCTCTATAACTGGCTATACTATGAAGAAATAAATATGACTTTATCTTATTACTTGCACAGAATCCTTCATTGGAGCGTCCTATGCTACCTCAGAACAATGTCTAGTTTTAAATAGTCTTTCTACCCCTTCTCTGTCCTGGGTAATCCACTTAATTAATAAAGGGCAATTTGTTGAGTAATAAGACCCGCTGGAGCAAGTAGATGATGCTCAGTAAACTAGAGCATCCTCTCTTACCACCGTCTGGAAAATGACTGATATCAAACAAGCCCTCGCCAGTCATGGTGAGACTCTTTTTATAGAGTCATACAATCAGATCAGATCGATACACCGAGGAACATCACAGTTTGACATGCAGTGATACCCCTTGACATTAAAATGTCATTTCCATTTCCCAACAAGAATAGATTTTAGATCATACTGAGGAATAAATATAAGCTTAGATCAAGTATTTCTGCAGCATATTTTAGATTAATATTGTGCAATTACGAGGCTGTTGTGCTGAAAATCAACATCTCTGTGATTCTTTAGTATGGTTTATGATTTAGCTTTTTAAGGAATAGTTCACCCCCAAAATGAAAATTTGCAGAGAAAATGTACACATCCTCAGACCATCGAGGGTTACACAAGATGTAGATGAGTTTGTTTCTTCATCAGACGTTAAATTTAGCATTAAATCCCTTGTGCTCACCAATGGATCCACTGCAGTGAATGGAGTGCCGTCAAAGTTCAAACAGCTGAAAAAAACATCACAATAATCCACAAGTAATTCACTCCTAATCCAGTCTGGAAGAAAAAAAGCTGCATGTATGTAAGAAACTAATTTAAGGCGTTTTTTAGCTTGCTTCTGGTTGGGCACCTCTATCTCTAATATTGCTCAACACTGTCCAGTATATAATTATATATAGTATGCATGATTACAGTTGGAAAAATGTAACTTTATCACTAAATAATAATTTCAATTTACTACACTACAATATTGCAGTTTCTACTTTGTTTTTGGTGTTTAACAAAATCACCACCAACTAACCATCATTCATCCTCATCCTGTCATCCATTCTCCATTCCTTCAGTCCCTTCATTCATTCATTCATTCATTCTCTCATCATTCATTCCTTCTGTCTTCGGTCAGGATCTGTTAGTCATTCATTCATTCATTCATTCATTCGTTCAATTCATTCTAAAGTCTTAGTGGTCTCACCACATTGCTGTTTGCTTAACGGTGCAGGTTTGGATCGGAATGTGTGTGTGTGCTTAGTGATGTGCAGAGGGACGGTCGTACCTGTACCGGATCCAGTTGGAGTCAGACGTTTGTGTTCAGTGCAATTCTCCACCAGGCTTGGTTTTACATTCATGGAGAACATGTTTTGTGGTGATTGCCCACTACAGGGGAGTCTTATAACTTAAGGGTCCCTCAGAAGGTTTTGGCATGTCCTTGTTCCTTAGGTCAGTTTTAAGAATGTTACATAGTTTGTAGGGGCATAGTGTGTTTGAGTCTCTCTCCGCCGAATCTCTGTTTTTATATATGTTAAGGTGGTTGTTTGAAGCATAAGGGCTAATGAGACTTTCCAGACAACCTATTTCTAAATAACTGTAATCCTTTTGGCATCCTAGCGCTCAATCAAAAACGCTTCACAATCTCAACACTCTCAACTGAACAACATTAATTAGGAACATAAGTGTGACAAGAATCGCAAAATGACAGTTAAAGGCGGTTTCACTCATTTGAAATTTAGTTTCTATGTCATGGTCATCAAATTTATTTAAAAGTATATGTGCACTCACTTGCACTCAAGTCAACAATATCGCTCTGTAAATGAAGTGTCCCCATACTAAGCAAGTCAACGGTCCAGCGGACCATGCAGTAACCAAAAACTCCAGCGGTGAAAGAATGGAATAAAACCATAGGTGACAAAATGCGGTTGGCTGCCTGCCATGTAGGAAGGTCATTCACCCAATGGTTTAGGATATGTGCTGTCCACCCCCATTTGCGGATCACCCTAGGCACTGTTCTTTCCTCTCATAATACATCCCACCTGAGCATTGATCCCTGGACCACAGGAAATGTTCAAGTTTTAAACGGGACTCGCTTCGGCCACACCCTTCGACTATTAGGCCCAGTGAATAAAAAAACCATGAACATAACCAAAAAACACATCACTTACATCCAAAAAAACCATCCAAGCAACCAACCAACTTAAAAAACAATCCTCCAATCCAATCAACCCACTAACTAAATGAGACAGTACCTCATGGACATCTGGTAACTGACAGTGTTAGACCAGTAACCTCATGGGCATGTCTATCAAAACCCATACATATAGTTTCTTCAAGGCCATGGAGGAGTACATAGAAGAGACTCAAGCAAAGCAACTTTTCCTGCTGCATATAGTTTCTTCTTTGTGGCAAAAAAATGACAGAGGCTTGCAGCCTTGCATTTGCTATTGGGCATTCAACAAGATTAAACCATTAAATTCCATTATCCACTTCCCCTAGTCGCAGCTGCTTTGAAGCAACTTTTGAGCTTTCATCTTCACCAAGTTGGACCTTTGAAGTGCTTACAACCTGATCTGGTTATATGAGGGGGATGAGTGGAAGACTGCCTTCGTTACTCCATCTGGGCACAATGAGTACCACGATATGCCGTATGGCTTGGTCAACCAACACCCCATCTGATCATTGTAAGAGCTAGTCAGGCAAGAGGTGCTCCAGGACCTTCTGAAATGATTTTAACTGCATACCAAAATTGACATCCTATTTCTATTTTCTGTAGCCTGGCCAAACACATTGCCTGCCACGTTTCGGAGTCCTACCAGAGGCGTAGCTGACTACCATCTGTTAGCTTTTGCCACGCTGAGCAATGCAATGGCACTGGTGGCCTTGTGTTGTAAGCTGGGAGAGGCATTTTTGTTCGGATACGTGGGATGCAGAAGGTACACAGAGTATGCGAACTAGAAGTAGTCAGGAGAAGGAGGTTCTACTATGTCACTGAAACTTTGCTAATAAAAGATTACTTTACCAACAGTGAGCGGTGACAGGCCTGGCAGATAACTCAGTAACGGTATAAACAGAGCGGAGCAAACACAAGACAGACTATAAATCAGGCGGGGACAGGGTCCTCATCATACCAGATGACTGAGAGCATTTGTAGTCATGACGGGTGGGGGGTATGACCTAGCTATTATAGGGTAATCGTTAATGTTTCATACGCATCATTAATTTTTTTTTAATCTGATTTCTTGGTGTGTACTAAAACATAAATACATCTCTACAACAAACAACACTCAACCCTAATTTCTTTGTTCGGAACACAATGGGAAATAAGTGGTGATTTAGTAAAAGTGGATTCCCACTTACTGACCCTCAAGGCACTGAGAAGTTCCAGTAAAACTGCAGGGCTCAAAATCTTCTTGTGAAGTCGGTTGGGCCACCGCTGATTGATGCGGGAAGCACCAGCACTTCTCACTTCAGTGTAGTTATTTTATTTCTTAAAAGGAGCTTCGCTGGTATTGTCAAAGATGCGATACCTTCCTAATATTACGGTCTCGCTACAATGCTCAGTCTATCCCGAAACAGGTGGATTTCGAAGGTAACACAGTTCCAAACTGTGAATCTAATTCTGGTTTGTTGTTTTTCTTTTTAGTTTTTTTTTAAATGCCAAGTCATTTACTGAACAAATCTGGTGGTTATTTCGTATAAAATCAATATCAACTTAAATCAATATTTACTGTCATTATCACAACTATTGTACATGTTCAAAAGTTTTTGCATGTACGAGTGTACTTTGATGCTGTAAACTGCGATTGATCTTCTTAACAATCATAACAGATGCTGTGTTACCACAGAATGTACTTGAGTTAGTAAATGCAGTACAGAAAGACTCAGAAATGTTAGTGATAAAAAAAAGGCAAATAGATTCACAACCATTAACTAGTCAGGGGCGCGTTAGTTTTCCAGCGTGCACTAGAAAAGGCACTATATTTTCTGTGAGTGTGATGCATGAGAAGCGTCTAATTCAAACATGACCATAGACACACCAGCGATTAACTCACATGCCTCAAACTTCCCAGTGTTTTCATAGTAGCTTGTAACCGCATTTCTTTTTGTGAGATTTAGCTTTCAGGAATGGCTTTTTTTGTGGGGATAATTTACTCTCATAAGGCCAAACATTGAACTGACTCATCTATTATCTCCAACATTCGTATTTGGGAGCCATAATCAACAAAGCTTAGGAGTAAATCCTTTGTGGGCAGTTACGTGGCATCAGGGTTGGGCTTAGGTCTAGGCTGTCATTTTGCTGCAGCAGAGACGGCCAATCAAATGCTTTGTGGTTTTTAACATTTGGGGGTTTGTTAGAACACCTTTTTGAGCGCCTTGCCTTTGATAAGCGTTTCCCACCAATGAGTCACACCAGTCCGTACTTACCTTGCAGCATTGGCACTCCCTCAGACCTTGGGCTATAACTCATACAACAGAGAGCTCATACTGATGAGTCATGTCATTCACGTGTCCCTCTCTACGAATTCCGCTTTAATAAACATGCTAATGGGTCTCAGTCTTTTAGAGTTAGGGCCCCACGTGGCACTTTCGCTTTCCCTGGCATAAGGAGCTCTTCATTATTCATGCGCGTGCAGGACATCATCCACATATTTGTGGTATCAGGGTGAATTTAATCCTCTTCAGTAGAATCACATGTCTTTTTATTTTCAGAGTTCACACATAGTGAGGCCTTGAGTCCTCGCATACTTGCGTGACTATAAACACAATTACATCTTGGGGGCAGTGAAGTCATTACTTGTTGGGGACTTAGGATAAAGGGGGTCGCACGCAAACGCGCACAGGGTGGGCGTTGGCGGGGTGCACTCGTTTCACTTGCTTTTTCTGTCTCAGGGGCGGGTCTCAGGTCGGGGTCAAGCCTGTGCTATGTTTTGGAAGGGGGGACGGAGTGTTGTGAGGGAGTTTCGAAGTACGTTCCATTCCAAGCATCCAGGACTGCTGGCTTTTGTGTTTTTGTCACTGGTCCCCCAGGGCTGTCACTGGAGGGGTCTTCAACAATGTGGGCGTCCTCCACATGCCTCACTTCTGGCTCACATCAAGGACCAGAGGTTCCCTGCTCCTCTAAGGTCACGGGCATGGGGATACCGTGCTAAGGCCTGTGTCTCCACTAACCTCCGGCACTGCACGAGCTGCATGAGTACTCTAAAAAAGCATTAACAACTTTAAATCGCATGGTTAGGCGGCAGTTAATGATAACTACGACAGTCTCGCTATTAATAGTAACTCTGACTCAAATGGAATAGAAAACGAGCTAATACTAGGGTACAATCGAGCTTGGTTGTGAATGAATTTATGCGTCATGGGGGAGCGTAGAATAAAAAAAAACAAGAAGACCGCATTTTCCTTTATGTCTGCGCGGGAGATAATCCTCGAAATCTAATGTTGCAAGGGTCGCGCCAGCACGAACCGTAAATGAAGAATCAGTATACCCTCATTGATGCAGCCCATCCGTATTGAGTCCCCACGTACCGCCCAGCATGAACGTCATCACTATCCGAGTGATCAGCCTGTCTGCTAAAATATACGCACACTTGGCTCATGATGACGCTGTGAGTGGTAGACTTGCAGAATTTGACCCAGTGTGGTTCAGTCTATATTGGGCAATTTTTATGATAACATAGCTTGCCCCGCTCTGCTGACGAGCCTTACCTTGACAGAGGATGGCAGATTTTAGATGGGGGGAGCTAAATGATCATTTTGAACAGTGTTTGTTTAAAAAATAAGAAAAAAGTATAAATAATCTTGAGTTAAATATTAAGAATTATTCTTTATTAGACTATAATAACATATAATAAAAGAGGAGTCAGAGAGAGAATTCATACTTTTATTGCAGGAAAAGATTTATTAAATAATCATCAAAATCGTGACAGGAAAGACTTTTGTAAAATGTTTTACAAAAAAGATTTCAAATAGCCTGTTCTTTTCATGAACTTTCTATTAATCAAATGAATCCCGCTGCAAAATGTATATAGGGCAGCACCGCGAATGTTTTCAGCATGCACATTCAACATGATTTATAAAATAATAAAATAATTTAGATCACTGTCGAGCATATTATTTCGATTTCTGAAAGTTATAAGTTTAACTAAGAAATGACTGTTTTTGGGCTGTATTTTTGACCAAATAAAGAGGGATTTGATGAGCATGAAACTAAAAGAGCCTTTCTACAAACAAATTTTAAACAAAAAAACAACCCCTTTTTATACACAAACCACACAACCCATAAACTTTTAAAAAAACAGTATGTAGTTGACTTGACATAGTATGATATACAATCGATGAAAAACAAACATAAACGCTATTCATCACACTGCTGTTCATCAATATACTGCTAGGCACAAGGAGCCATAGAGTATAATTGCTATACTACTGGATACGTTGTTTTTTTATTGCAGGATAGCAGTATGAGGAGGCGAGAGCCAGAGGCATTGTGACACACTCTGTTGTTAGTATCTGGGCTAGATGGTCTTGGCATGGAAATTGGCAGTGAAAACGTGACACATTGGAATCATGTTGACACCCACTCTAGATGAAAAGAAACACTAGCTTGGGTTAGAACTACACTAATCTAGTTTAATTTTAATTGAAAGATAGTAACTTGGATTTTTACAGGTAACTCATTGGTTGGTGTCTAAGGCGACTATGACGCTCTCACAGTTCTATGAAGCACATAAGGACGCTCGCAATGATTCTAGTTATAACCTCAGACTCAACACCCATTACTTAGACACCCTAGTGTGGGAAGTGACCTCATAACCTGAGTGGTCCTGTGGCTAAATTCGCATACGAAACCGAGAACTTGCTTACCGGCATGGCGCTACTTCGGTTTCTTATCTGAACTTCTTCCTCCTCTGCCCCAACTTACCCGACTTTTCTCCTCCCACCTTCTCCCTTTTCTCCTTTCATCCTTCCTCAACTTCTCTGTTTTCTCCTTCCTCACTCCTCAAGTGGCGGGTGTGTGGCGGTTGCATTGCGTACACTTGTGTCACTTTCAGTGTCAGCGCCTTTTGCCCTAGACCCACCGTTGCGCTGAGGTGTGGTCTCCACCAGCTACTACAACAAACAAACAACAACACAACATACAACACTTTTGCATGTATAACACATTAATACAAAACAACAGGGACTGAAAAGTTAGGGATCTGTAACGACATTTTGTTTTTTTTTTTTTTTTTTTTTTTTTTTTTTTTTTTTTTTTAGTAAAAAGTAAAAAGTTATTATTAATGATTCTTGTATTTTTTGGGGGGGTTTTTACTTATCCTCACCAAGGCCTGCCATGATCTATGAAAATATTATCACTACTATTGTAAAAATAATTACAATTTTTAAACAATAGCTGCTTCTTTCTAATATTATGTGTTTTGTTTTTTATGTGTAATTATTCCTGGTCATGGTAAAGTTAGGCCGATGTGGTGTGTGCCAAAACATTCAAAACGACAGAAAATTATTTTAAAAATAAACTTTTTGTCACATTATAAATTTCTGTTACTCTCCACTGACTCTCACAATTGTTTATCCATTTAAAACAATACTCTTAGCTGATAAATATATAATATTCTATCTTTTCGAAACTACTACAAACAAAATATAAAAAAGTCCTTTACTTTCTTCAATCCACCAAACTTTAGTTGGGGGGGGGAATGAGGGGGGGGTCATGTAGTAAAAGCAAATTAAAAAGTATTAAAATGGATCAGTACCGACTATACAAGCATACATACGTACACTGTTATCTACGAAACTTCTTACACAGACGACACAAGACATAAAAACATTTTCACTACATGTTTTGAAAACAGTAGGATATGATGTCGGTCTATGTCTAACCACATAATAATTAACATGTGTTTTTCTCACTCAGCTATGGTGTGCATAAGCTAAATGCCGATGCTAAATCATGGCAGTCCTCTAAACATCGAACAACGCTCCAGCCGGTATACTCCAGTCACAGACTCTAAACAGACTCTGAGAAGTTAACTGCTCTGTTTCTTGTCATCGTAGGCTATACACTTACTGTTTCTGCCATGGCGCCGGGCTCCATGGCGCTTCTTCTCCATCAAGTGCAAAGCAAGTAAGCATAACATCCTGCGTTCTCTCACACTCCTCCTCTCTCATCATCGTCTCGCTCCATGCTTCTCTCCCTTTTCTCCTCCGTCTGATTCTGTGTCTCTGTCTGTCTAAATAAATCCACCAGGCAAGAAAGAAAAATCACAATCTCCTTGTATATCTAGTATCTATTTTCTGACAAACAGCAGTTGAAGTATTAAAAATGAGTATTTTACGTTAGCTACCAAAACTCTCTGTAAACTGTTTTTAATCAACCTCACCAAATAAACTTTTTTATTATACAGCCAAGTGCCAGAGATGTGCCAAAGCCGCCTTATTCAGATTTCCTGTAAGAATAACTTCGCTGCTTAGTAGGTCATTGAAAAAACACCGTTATTCAGAAAGATTTCCATCGTAACTGGAGTGGGCCCAATTTATCAGTAAATGTGCCTGTCCATACAGCAGATATATTGGGGTGAATTGAGATATACAACAGCACACGTGTTTTTATATGACTATTCTAGTAGGTGTAGACTGTATTCATCACGAACGTGTTTGGAGCAAGGAAACATTTTGCAAACATAAAAGGAAAGGTAGTGGCCTACTTCTGTAAGTCTTGTGACCTACATTTTCCAAATCATCACATTCCTGTTTGTTATTGTGAAATAGTTGATTAAATTATTGTGGAGAATTACTAAAATGCAGTGTAAGGGCAAGAGCATCTCCAGTAATTCTAGAAGACAGGAGCGGGAACCCACATGTCTTAGTTTATTCAGATTTTGCAGAATACCAAAATGTTCCAGTAACTGTGGAGAACATAAACACTTAGAATTATGTTCACATGTTCGTTGTCTCGAATTGTGCTCACATTTACCAAAATACCAAAGTCTGTGAATTAAACATGTCTCATCAAATTATCAAAGAAAATATATTCACATCAATTTTATAACTTAGCGAAACAATGTCTAATTTGTGTCAAGTGAAATACTGTCATGTTTTCTAATGAACCTAATGAAACTGTGACTTTATAAATTGTTGTCATCCTCTGTCTGTTTTGTCCTCTCCTCAGACGGAAGCAGAGCTGATTTGTGTGCATGGAGTGTGGGACCGTGTAGTGAGCTGTCAGCCAGTGGACTGTGGCCCACCTCCTCAGTCTCATGTCTACTTTGCCTCCTTTTCATGTCCTTGGGGCACCATATTTGGCAAGCGGTGCACCTTTTCCTGTAACGCCCCGGCAATCCTGCAAGGTAAGGACAGGAACTGGCTTACAGTGTGAGACCTGAGGGTTTTTGAATCTTTACATTCAGTGCATGTATCTGGTTCTTTGAAGACTTTGGCTTCTTTTCTAAAATAATACAGTAATTTGTGGATGACAAAGTCTTCTTGCATGTTTGCCCATGTACACTGGAAAAAAATCCAAAAAATAATTGTGCTTTTTGGCATTCCAGGGGTCATTTGACTCACAGCTGCTAGTTAAACCAGCACTTAAAACATATAAACAAAATATGTTATCACAAAATAATTGAATGATTGTACTGGATTATATTTAATAATAACCTCTAAACATAAAATAACTGGTTACTTGAAACAAACTAAACTTTTAACTGAACTAAAAATAAAAATGCTAAAAAAAAAACACACCCGTAACATTAATTGATATTTCGGTAGTTGCCAAGCTATTAGACTTTCTATTTAGTTTACCTTTATGGTACTAACATAACTAAAATTCATTATAGGCATATAAAAAAAATAATAAAAAAAGACAAACCCAACTTCAAAATATTAATAAAAACCATAATAGTTCGCAATAAATCTACACTCATGACATAATGAAATGGTATTGTTATATTATATTATTACTTGTTGTTTAAATATGACATTTGATTGGATTATGAACATGAAAATGATGAAATGGTCATTGATTTAAATGATTTTCTTATCTTATGTGTTACTTTTACCTAGATAATGACATCATTCAGAAACAATCTTGACAAAAAGATAAACACTGCAACGGAAATATCGCTATATTATATTATGTCATGACATGTCATATTATATCATATTTTAAAAAACACATCATATTACATGTACGAAAATGCATGGTTACTGTTGTTTTTTATATATTATTCTTCAAAATTATTGTCTTAATATTTGCTTTTTTATTTTATGCTGTAATTTATTTTCATCTCTCTTTTTTTTGCGGCTATGGTGATATTCAGAGCTCTTTTTTACTTTATTGATGTGTTGCTGTCACCCTCCTGTTAAGGGTTTTTGTTGAGGGTTTTCTCTTCTAATGATTTAAAGCTACATGACACAAATAATGAGCGACCCACAATGATAGCCAAAGAGCAATTGTTTACAGAACTCAAACAATCATAAGTTTTTTTTTTTTTTTTACCCATGCTAGCTAAATATTAAGATTTGTGTATGTGCTTTTATATGCATACAGTATATAGTCCTCATTGTGTGTCAGTGTTGTTCTTGCACTCATTCAGAAACTGTGCATCAGTCTGGCTGTGGTCCTTGCCCTCTTCCTGGCTTTGTAAAATGGAAAGTAGTCCCTGGCTGCAGAGAACAGCACCACAGTGGAGATAGTAAACATGCACAAGTAGGCAAAAAACATAGGAGTGCCTATCATACCCATACTACTAAAGCCCCCAGAGAGCCCCTCAATTCAGACAGCGAGAGCAGGCTGGCACTGGCACTCTTACCTCTGGATAGCAGGAGCCATACTTAGGCAAGGTGGCTCAGGGGTTAAGGGCGCAACCCCTCACAACTCTCGTATTTATTTAAAATGCAGGCTTTTGATGGATCGGTCCAAATTATTTTTCTTTGGCAAGGAGCGGTGCAGTCCTGTCTGTGGTCAGTGGCTTCACGGAAAGTCCAGCACATTGCATCACGGAGTAGCTATGCTTATTGGTCTTGATGGCAAGGTTCTTGTACCATAATGTGTTAAAGTGATGGGCTATAGTGCGGGGGGGGGGTGGCATTTGGGAGTTTTTAAATCTATTCATGACTTGACATTAGTTGAAACACACAAAAGTGATGCAGCGATTATGCACTTTATAAAGTATCTGGAACTTCTCAGGCATGTTGGAAAAATGCATTTTTGCATCCATTTTTGGTGTAGCTAAATTTAAGCACAGCTAAAATTTTGTTATAGCTAAATTTAAGCACAGATACAAAAGTAGGCAGACACCTTAAAACTTGGCAAAGAATCATTATATTTTATTTACCTATAAAATTGCTTTAAAACTTTAACAAAATCTAATTAGATATGTTGCTTTAATAGTACTAAGAGAGGTCCTATAAGTACATGGGCCCTAGGGGCCACTGAACCGTGTGCACAAAAGGCATTTTATAAGTTAATAGAAACTCTTCTTAGTTTATAGAAAAAGAAAGTTTTTTACATAGATATGGCTTTTCATATCATTGGAACACATTTATGTAAAGGTACAGTATAATTCCCAACTCAATAAACGTCCTATTGTGACACTAATGTTTCGTCATATTAATTCATTATGAATTATAATTCTTTTTATGCATTAAAATGACTTGAATCAACCTTCTTCTTTGATTAACGTTTTAATATCTGTACCAAAAATAACTTGAATATTTTGGGGAGACATAAAGTAAAAAAAAACTATATGATATGATGATGATTATGTGATTATTATTCTGATATGATATTAAGGTAAGAAATAAAAGTTAATATAGGAAGTGACTGAAAAGAAAATTATTAGTTTTGCATAATCTTCTGTTATTACGTCTAATATATATAAATTATACTATATATATATATATATATAATA
Source organism: Cyprinus carpio (assembly GCF_018340385.1). NCBI lineage: Eukaryota > Metazoa > Chordata > Actinopteri > Cypriniformes > Cyprinidae > Cyprinus > Cyprinus carpio. The sequence continues at coordinate 17,414,101 of NC_056573.1, read as the reverse complement.
TATATATATATATATAGATATATATATATATATGTATATATATAATTAAATATAAACAACTTTACTGCTTATATTGAAATTTATGTCATAGGTACGACAAAGAAAAGAGATAATAAATAACCTTAAATACCTTGAAAAATTATATATTTAAAGACTTTTGTTGTGTTTCTTGGACTAAGGGGTGTTATACCAGTGAACTTACTGACTAGTCCTTAGGCAAGCATTTCTGTTCCATTTTGATGCAGTTTTCTTGTTGGGATGTGTTTTTCAGGTGAAAGTGACACATTGGTTTGTCTTGAGGATGGACTATGGTCCTACCCAGAGGCTTACTGCAAGATGGAGTGTCCGGACCACCTTTCCACACTCAATGCCACACTTCTAGTTACTCAGTGTCTTGGTGGCGGGCATGAACGTGGGCACTGTGTGCCGCTATAAATGCAACCCGGGATATTACGTCACTGGCCCACTCAACAAAAAGCCAAGAAGTGAGTTGCAGTCTGTATGGTTTGAACTTTGAACTGATTCCTAGGCATTGGTTACTGTTTGACAAATTTTGAAGGAAAAAATATCTGTTTCCAGCATCTAGGTTGCTCACATGGTTCTCCAAAAGATCAAAATCTTTCTCCAGGTGTTTCCAAATATCTTTCAGCAATGGAGTCAGCAATGTACTTTGATGAATGATTGATGGCGTGTTGTTTTGGTATTCAATCCAATCAGCTATAGCATATTAGCATATTTTAAACACATCTGAGGGGAGTAGCATTTGCACCTGCCCTCATATTTATGAGTTTATTAAAATGGCTGGTAAAATACCTCAGTGTCTTTTAAATGCCTTTAATTGGGCATTAATAACAGAAAGTGATAGCCAGCATGTCTCATAAAGCCATTTAAATGATCCTGTTTATTAAGACCATTGGCATGTTTGTTCTGAAAGGCATTTCATTATAAAGGTTCAGCAAATGGTTTATGATGGTCTAAAGAGAGTTGTTATGCTATTATCAAGGTAGTTTTAGCCTGTGCTTCTGTATGATCTTTCTCAATGAACACTACACCCTAAACTACATAAACTACATAAACTATAATTTAAACTACAATTTATTTCCTCAGGATTTATTGGCTATTTAGTCATACCAGATGGTTTGGTCACATGACTTAGAGGAGAATAAATCCCCTGTGGCTGGAGGAGAATGTCATTCAAGAAATGTAGTAATTGCTGGATTTATGTTGTGCAACATTTCAGACCAGAAAAAGATTGAGAACCTACAATTAAATTTCACCACGTGTTTAATGTAACAGTTCTATTAACTGTCTCAAAAAGCTAGTGAGAAACCCTATCGATACAGCTTTTTTATGAATTTCACTGATTCTTAACAACAAATGTATGAAAAAAACCTTCTAAAGCCATTATTGTTTAATGTTTTTATTTTGTGTTAAAAGTATTAAAATGACAGTTAAATTTATTTAAAAAAGGCATTTTTAGCTTAGCAACATGCCAGCATCACAAGCATAAAACAGGATAAAGTCAGAATTGTGAGATTGAATCTTAGAAGTCTGATTTTTTTTCCTTCTCAATTATACTGTAGGTATGTGCATTCACCCCTGATGATTTGCCCCTCCTTCCTGCTAATGACTTATTTTTCTGGGGGGGGGTCTCAGGAAGTTTCTGAGGTTGGAGTGTTTGGAGGGTGGGACATGGCAAGAGGGCAACTGTTCACCTGTCACATGCCCTCCTCTCACGCTGATGTTTTGAGGGCATGTACCCCTGCACCAACCAATTTGGACTTTAATAGTATCTGCACACTACAGTGTCCCGATCCAACAGAAAGGGTATCGTACCACTTTGTAAGCCAACTATTTCTGTGTATTCCTAAACTCTGCAGTCATTAAACACTCATCTACGTTTGTCCCTGCAGTCCAGCATTCGATGCACCAAAGATGGCAAATGGACTGAGGACTTTACTATGTGTAAGAAGATAGAGGGATCGTGCCAGTCTCCTCTTGACCTTAACCTGGTGGAATACAGTTGTGAGGATGGCTTTGACGTGGGTGAGAATTTAAACTGACAAGAAAAAATCGCTGGTTATGAGATAAAAGTTGCCCATTTCAAATATGGAAATGACTAGTCAGTCGATTTGCTGACAAAGCAATGATTATTGGTCTCATTCATTGTTTGAACATGTATTAAAATGCATCTTACTAATTTTTTCTGCATTGTATTATTTGGCTGTACATTTAGGCCTTATCCTGTTTATCCTTCATAATAAGAAGTCTAGACATACTGTACTGTACCTGCCTGGGCCTCAAGACGACAGTCAGTTGCATGCAGTAGGATACTTCTGAGTGCCAACCTGCCAAGCTGTTCAACTATGGATGACCAGTGTTCACATGAATAAATTTAACAGATGCAAATGATGGTTAAAGCAAAGCTTGCTTTGTGTCATGACAGGTGCAGTTTGTTACCCAACATGCATTGTGGCCTTGAGTGACCCTGTGGTGTTAGCCAATGGCTCCAGCGCTGATACAGTAGAACACTGATGCGTCCCAGCAAGGTTGAGGTGAGGCGGTGGGGCCAGTTTGCCATAAATTTGATATCTTTGGCTGTTCAAGAATTTCTGTAAAGCCTTTTTTTCAATTTTTTACTATTAAACTATTAGAAATGCTAAGGGAGAGTGAACTAACAAACAACACTTTTTACAGCTTTTATTAATTAGAATTTTTTATTTACTGCAGAGAAGTCATTGGTAAGCAAGTGATGTAATGCTAAATATATTCAAATTTGTTCCAAAAAAGAAACAAACTCATGTACATCTTGGATGGCCTGAGGGAGAGTACATATTCAGCAAATTATATTTAAACTAGGTAAACTATTCCTTTAAAAGTGATTTCTAGATACTAATACATGTTCAATTTTAAGTTGTTTGCAATATGAATGAACATGAATTAACAATGAACAGTAGTATATTTATACATTTTAATTATTTTTAAATATGCTAAAATTTTAAATGCATTATAAAAATAAATATTTATAAATGTAACATTAGCCTAGATTAATAAATGCTGTAAAAATGTTCCTTGTAAGTTTATAATGCATTATCATGATAATATGCATCATAATACATTAAAGGTGACATTTCATGAAAATTAATTTTCTGTTTAAATACTATAATCGGGTCCCCGGTGCATCTACCAACCCAGAAAACGTGAAAAATATTAACACAGTAGCTTCGTTTTGGTAAGCCATTTTTCTGCAAGCCTCTGAGAAAACGAACATGTCAGATTTCGCTCCTCTCTGTGACAAAGGGATCTTATTATAATATCAATGCCCCTATATCTGCATGTTTCCACTCATGTCACCGCAATTGTGTTTTCGCAATTGACAACGGTATATACCAATTCTAGCACCATAGAAAAAGTTTAAGCAAAGCATGCTAACTGTTACTATCATTAGCTGCACTGCCACAGATGAGCACAGAACACTATATAGTCCCAGTCTCAGAGGAGACAAGAGAGCAGTGTATATATTTATATTACTATTACGCCACACAGAAAATATAAACATGCAATTTCTTTCCCAGCTGTTGGCCTTCACAGATATAACCGACTGTTTTTGTAACTCAACTCATTTTAACAAAAACAAACTTTTGTGTATTTGACAGTTTAAGCACAATAAGACATGAAAGAGAACTTAGTTTAGTAAGGTTAACTTACTCACATGCCGGGTGACACCCGCTTTCTGTGCGTGTGCTTCAGATGTGTGTGCTCAGAAAACACTGTATCAGAAAATATGGCTTTAAAACAAATGATTTCAGCGCGATAGACAAGATAATCAAAACCAGAGTTTTTTTTTTTTTTTTTTTTTGTAATCAGAAAATCTGACATACCAGATCCGTACGGCTCTGTGACGTACGAGCTGTAAAGGGGGCGGAGAGCAGCAGCTCATTTGCATTTAAAGATACAGTCACAAAAACAGTGTGCTTCTGCTTCCTTTTAAAATAGATTTTAAAAAATTATATAATAAATTATCTCTGGGGTATTTTGAGCTGAAACTTCACAGACATATTCTGGGGACACCTGAGATTTATATTACATATTGTAGAAAGGGGCATAATAGGTCACCTTTAACTAGTCTTTATTGTAATGTTGTAAGAGGCTTACTGTTGCTTACTGTTTGTCTCTTTTACTATAAACTACTTTGATCTTGACTAGGACTTTGATGCTGATATGGCACTCAAATTAAAGGATAGATGGTTGGATGTGATGTGACAGTTTTGGAAAATGGTTGCGATGTCTTTTAGGAACCAGGATGTCCTTTACCATTAATTCAACCCACACACAGAGTAGTCTTGTAAATGTAAAGTGATTTTCTAAGACTGAAATTAAATGTATTTTTCCCTGTTCCATACATCTTGACATAAGGTGCATTGACATCTGTCAAATGTAAAATGGCTCACTTTTCTGATCTTTGTTTGGGGGAACCTATTTTGGCTCTAGGCAGAGGAGCTTTAAAACTGAATACTTTGGATGCAAAATTGGAATCACATTATTGGAACATTAAAGTGATAAGTTGGATTGGGTTAACTTGATTCTCGCTGCAAACCAGGTTCAACTCACCTTAACATTGAAATCTTTCTGCCAGAGTGTTGATTCTGTCTCTCATTGTCATATCAGCTCATGAGAGTAATGATTACAGTGTTATTTTTTTATAAGAGAAGCCTGAAATGCCACACGTCAAGCATGATGCCTGTAAAGGTGTCGGACTCCCGTTGTTTATAATGATACATCAGCACCCCTAAGAACAGCCTGCTTTCCAGGAATGTTGTCCAAAGTATTGCAGACTGGGTAAGAATGATGGAGGAAAGGTCACAGTAGGAGGGAGATGAATAAGAGATAAGCAAGTTTCTTTCCAGAAATTCTGCTTTAGAAACAGGTTAGCTTTCCAATTCTGAGAAAATGTCAAATCAGTGAAATATTTGTTCAAATTGAAGGGACAAAAGGGAAAAAGTAACCCTTATTATATGTCATAGTTATTGGATATTAATTTGCAATTTATTTTTAGGCCTACTATGTCTCAGTTTTTGTATTTTAAATTAAGTTAGATATTATTAGATTTCTGGAAAAAGTCCCTGAATAAAATAGAAATAAATAGAAACCCCGTTTTCAAATTTCCTCTGAAGAGATTTGTTACAAGAACTTCATTAATAGTAATGTCACCTTTTTTGCTTAATGATGTCATCATTACAAAGCAGCAATTGACTCTCTCCTTCCCCTTCCCCTTCGCCTTCCCCTTCCCTCTCTTGCTCCTTTATTTCTCTTCCTTTGAAAGAGTATTGTCTGCACTGGCATGTTAAAGTGGCATCCGAATCCAGCACAGATCCACTGCATTCAGTCCTGTGAGGTGAGTGCCAATTATGTTAGCCAAGCTAATGTGATTTTGTGCAAGATGGAAATTATTCAAAATTCTTTCAAAATTCTAAATGATTCGGTCACTCTTATGTTGTTAGAAAACCATGCTTTTTTTTCAGTATTTTTATTCAGTATGTTTCAGTTTGTATCGGATGTTCATGTAGCTCTTTTCCATGGAACAACAGTTTATGTTGACCAAAAACTTCAAAAAAGATTCAAACAGACGAATAATACAAGCTCCCTAAAAGTAGTCCAAAAGACTTGATCACTATATTTCAAGGTTTCTGAAACCACATAATAAACATCTGAATCAAATAATTCAATGTCAAACAGTTGAGTGTTTGGGGCAAAAACAAAAACAACTTATTATATTACTTCCTTCCCCATTCAAGCTTTGTCTGTGATGTCAGGGGATATATCTTAAAAATGTGAAAGGGTGGAGAGATGTTTAGTACATTATGTCATTCAAATTAATGAAGTGTGAGACTTGGATACATACCGAAAAAAAAAGATCCAAATATTTTATGTGTTAATGATTATTTTTCCTTATAATCACTATTGCTCAGTACGATTTAGTATGATATTTGTCTTTTATTTATTGATGTATTTATTTTGGTGGTGGTGGTTTTTATTCCGTAAAAAAGTATTAAATTGATCAAAGGTGACAGTAAGAGCAACATACACTTAAATTATATAAAAAATTCAGAAGAAAAAAATTCAGAAATGTATATTATTGTGTATAAATAAACATCATATAAATATATATTATTAAAAAAAAATTAAATAAAAAAAAAGAGTATATTGGTTTGGAACAATCATGGTGCACAAAAGATGGAAGAATTGTGTTATAATACTGATTTGTAGTGTATGGCAGCAGTGTTTTGGTGCACACTGAAAGATGTAAAACCAGCGGCAGAGTTCACATCTCTCTACTGTCAGATCTAGCAGAAAAAGAACAGTCTGATAGATAATCACCAGCAGAGCATTGAGGTGGTCCAGAAGGATCAGGGAGCACCATAATCAGTGATAAATGATGACGGTGTTGATTTTTTAGTTTTACGTTCAAATTATTGTGTCATGGAGCTTCATCCATAGATGGGGAAACCTGTTTTGCTCTTCACTATCTCTGTAGTCATAACTCCATGTTCGTTTTATTAACTGGTCTGTTTGACCAAAATGGAACTCGTAAATCAAATCCGTGATAAATTTTTTAAGAGGATGTATAAATAAAGCATAAAAGGTCGGGCTAGTAGCACATAATATGTCTCAAGAATGACTTTGAAGCTGTTTATTCCTGCAGGAATTCAGTACTGAATTAATCTGATCCAAAGGGTCAAGAAATGTAATCATTTAGTTTACAATTTTTATTTTGTCTGTATTTGGTTTACACTTTCCTAAGTTTACATACATTAATGAGGAATTACGTCAGTAATGAGGCATTTTGTTGTCAGGAATTTCCGACACCATTCACTCTCATATGGAGACATCTTTTACATTTCCCCTGGCCAAGAGAAACATTTAGTTCAATGGTTGATGGACTGCGTGCCACATCTTCCCACAGCATGCTGACAGATTGATTCTCACCAGTTCTCCTTTTATCACAAAAATAAAAGCCGATGAAATATCATTGCCACTGTAAAAGTGGTATATATATGATCATAAAAAAATTTATTTCCAGTTTCTGTTCCTCCAGAGTCCTTCCTGCAATTCACAGAATCCTGTTTAAATTCACCCCAAGCACTAACTTATCAGACTTTGTCGACAATTGTAGTGCTGAGGTGCCAAAGCAAATGAATGATCTTATGTGTGTGTGCAGGTCAGCTGGATAGTGGGAATTTAAAGGATGTTATGTAACTGATGGATGCATTAAACCAGTTGTAAAATAATCACAAATGATATGTGATGGAAGTAACATACCAGCCTTCGTGAAAAGTCAACCGAAGTAACGCAGCAGAGTCATGTGAAGCCTGGAATCGAAAATAGTGTTGAAATTAACAGTCGAGTGTTTTGGAAATAATGGATGAAAGATTATTGTAATATCTTGAAAGTAAAAGGGCTGTGCAGTGTTTAGTACAGTGTGCCATTCAAATGCGTGATACTTGGATAAATTGTTTAGTTTTTTTTTTTTTTTTTTTCCCCAAAAAAAAAAAAAAATAATATATTTATGTATTTATTAAAATTTCTTTAATAAAAAAAAATAATTTAAGTATTAAATGTAATTAATAAAGAAAGGTAACATTTTGATCATAAAAAAACAATATATTTAGTTATTCAAATATTAACACAATCATACAATAATTTTTCAATCATTAATTTAATTTTATTTATTTATTTATTTATTTATTTATTTATTCATTCATTCATTCATTCATTTATTTATTAATTTTTTCTGTGAATATCTGATTTTAGCATATGATTTCAGGGTAAAGCAGACAGGTTTTATGATCTATTCATTCTACTTTGGAACACACCACTCCTGTAGAGGGATGTTTTATGATATTCGACTACCCCTCATATCTGCCAGATCGTCTCATCTTCTCTTGCCCACATTTGTTACCAAGCAAAACAATTGCTTTTATATTGGAGACTCAATATCAATTACACCACAGCACATGTTACAGTTGCTCTGCAGCATGTCCAGAGCACTTTGATTGATTTGATTTTCTCTATGACCTTCTGAGCTTTGGACTATTGGGGTTCTTTGTTTTTTTCCCCTCTGCTACTATGAAGTACAATTTATTTGACTGCTTCAAACCAGCTTTTCAGTCAACGTTTTTCCTTTTTTGTGTGGCTCCATTTGAGAAAACCTAACAGATGATGCCACAGGTTTATGAAGAACCACTGTTCACATTCCTTGCTGCAAATATGGTTAGTAGAATGGTCAGCTGATTCCTCTCAGGGCATGCACTGGGTTTCTTCATCTTAACATTATGGAAAGAGTTGACAAGACACAAACACAAAAAAACCTGGAAACACTTCATTTGGCCTTTCACTGTGGTGATGTGTTACCTAAAATGTGTTTTTCTGCATGTTCAACTTGCATTTAAAGACAAAAAAGAAAAGTTTACATTAGAAATGAAATGGTGGGTAACATAATTAGTAGTCTTTTGGGAACTCTGGAGAGAGCCAAATTAAATCCGCATACTTCAGTGAAGTGAGAATGCCAGCACTAACATGGGGCCTCAAAACAATGTTGTCCATGAAAACATGTTGTTGCCAAGGAGATTTGTTTATTCTAACTTTCGCTTAGCATTAGATGTGGTCGGTCAGGTGACCTGTGGAGTGTTTCCTCTCTCGCTCCTGTGGGATGTTTAGGGATTTCTCCCAACATCATGTACTGTAAGGTGAAAAGACACCTTCATTGTTTGCTTCAGATAAGATTTCGGTTTGTTGATCTCCGGTATCTCAGATTGCAAACGTTCATCGCAGAAACTGTTGCTGGGGGTTAATTGTGTTTTTTTTTAAATACATATTTTTTAAGTGACTCATAGAGGGTTTCATTTTCAATAAATTAATGTAATCTAAATCAATCTTATAATACCCAAAAAAAAAACAGCATTGCCTACTGAAACCCCTCTTTGAGAGAAAGCAAGCAAAAAAAATTATATTAAATACATACAGCGAAGTGGACAGCCTGAACTGACTCTGAGCAGTGGGCAATATAAAGAGGTATTTATATTTATCATCAAATAACAGTAAGGTCATGGTGTCTTTCCTATAAGGTCTCAAAACATTGATGAAAACACCTCATGAATTGTGCTGCAGCTGCTTATGACGAAAAATAACATCTGTTAATTACATGGATTTTTAAGGTTCAGCATATGGAAGGCTATAGTTTGGCTATTAGATTTAGATTACTTATGTTACGCCTTCTTTTCTTTCATTAGATTTTATTTTATTATTTGACATTTTATAAATAATGTTATCACTGACAACGGAAAAAAAAAGATAGATGTTATATCGTATACTATGTTGTCTAAATAAATTGAAAATAAACACACACACACACACACACACACACACACACACACACACACAGAGAAACTGAAATCAATCATTTAAATGCTTGTGTCCTTCCATCAAAACATCACTTCAGCTCCTTATGCTTAAAATAAATCTATTGAGCCAAAACAGACAAAATGAGCAAGTTTTTGAGTTGTCAATTTATTGTAATAATTTAGCATGATTAATTTTGAAGAAAATAAGCACGAGATATAAATAATTTAAAGCATTATATTGTCTATTGTTTTGGTCATCTGAGTGTCTGTGGTGGTAAAGATTTTGACTTTTCTTGACTGTTGTTTTGTCTTGAGCCAGATGATTTTGTGTAGTGCTTCAGATGGTTGACTACAGTGTTGTTTAACATTCACTGGCATTTGTTTCTCTGCTGGCTGGAGCAGATGCATTCCACACATCCTTCCCATTTACTGTTACATGACTCTTTAGTTTAGGCATTAGGTAATTTTTCTTTTTCCAGCCTTTTCTAAAACAACATTAATGATGCATGTGTTTTAGATTCAGATATTTTACTTGCAATATGTAACACGTTAATTTTAACACAAGGTGGTAAGACTGGTTTTTGAAATAGTTATTGCCAATATATTTGCAATGTTCTTAAGGTAATAAAATGGATGGAGAGCAAGAATAAAGAAGTAAACGATATATACACAAGCTTGAAACTGAAGAATAAAAAATTATATTGCTTATGCCTTGGAGAATGAGACCATGACAGGAAAAACATTTTGGATTGGGTGTAGGTTTAGCAGGGACAAATTCTACAGAGATCTCCTCGCCAGCTGCTCTTGCACAGGGACGTGGAATCAGGTAGAACCTGGCCTCTTTGAAAGGACTCCACATGCACAAGAGAGCCAAAAGTATCTTTGGCAGACCACACTTGATTTCCTGTTATTGGCATCGGATCCTTTAGGTTAGGTAAAATCCTTTAGGAAGGCATTATGACGCATTTAAAGGGTTTATGCATATTAAATTTGATAATTGTAGTCCACTCAAGAAGGTTGGATTTCGCTCTCTTGGGCATTGCAATATGCATAGCCATGCTCTCACACAGGTGAAGTAATGACATTGAAGGCAGAACAAGGAAGTTAGGAAGTTTTGTCTGGAATGACAGATGCAGTTTTATTTTATTTGAAAGGAATAAATGAGAAATGCTACCTACCATAAGGTACAGAAATCCCTTTGGCATTATTCAAGCATTTCTTTACTCATGCTCAGAGAAAACTGTTAATTGTACATAATAAAAATGAAGTAACTCATGCTTGAACCTTCAGTGAGTTCAGGTTGTTTGAATTTATAATAAACTGTTCCTGCATATGGAAAGCAATAGTTTGCCTGTTTGTATAATATTAATTATTTTAAAACTATTAATCATTATTTGATTAATGTGAGCAGAATTTTTTTTTTTTTTTTGTATTTTACATTATTTATTTCATTATTTATTTTTGAACTTACAACTAAAAATTGAGTAATTTCATTTTAATTTGGAATTATATTTTTTTGTAATTTCATTTGATTACATTTTACCAGTGTTTTTAAATTATGGTAATACTTTACAATAAGTTCCCATTAGTTAACATTAGTTAATCATTAACAAATATTAACTAACAATGAGTAATACATTTGTTACAGTGTTTATTAATCTTTGTTAAGGTTAGGTAATAAAAATACAATTGTTCATTGTTAATTCATGTTAGCTAAGGTCCATTAAATAATGTTGACAGATGCAACTTTTGATTTGAATTATGTATTAGTAAAAGTTGGAATTAACATTAACTATGATTAATAAATGCTTTGTGTGAATTTTTATTGTTCAGTTTAACTAATGGTAACAAATGTACCCTTATTGTAAAGTGTTATTAGTGATTTTAAAGATAAAGCAAGTTTTAGATGATGGCATAAAATAATTTACGGTAAATAAAAAAAAAGAGAGAAAAGCATGCAGTTAAGTATTCAATATTGTCAGATACTGATAAAGTACTAATAATATGATCTGATAATTGATACAGAACCAATATTTTGTGCATTCAAATTTTTATTGTATTAACATGAAAACTATTTTAATAATACAAGCAAAAATTTTCTTTTTACAGTAAATATACATTATAAACATATTATTCTGTATGTATTACTCAATCAGATGTCAGCTGTTTTTCTTTCAAATGAGATCTGAATACATCTCAACTGTTTCTTTGCAGCCATTCGGAGGAGATGGTTGGTGCGACACCATTAATAACCGAGCGTACTGCCAATATGACGGGGGAGACTGCTGTCCGTCCACTCTTTCATCTAGAAAGGTAAATATCATCTGAAAGGCTGTTCCTCTCATCCACATTCATCCTACGTTGCTTTCACATTCCTCTCTCACAGTGCCACTCTCTGTCTCGCATGGTGCCGCCACATTGTCAACCCTTTCCATGAACGTCGCACACTTCATTGGGCACTCAGGTGGCGTGATCTCCCATAGAGAGAATGAGCTCGGGGGGAAGTGTCTGTCATAAATAAATGACTGGATAGAACAGCTTTTATTAGTAGAGGGCCAGGTGTCAGTGGTCACAGGCAACTGTAAAACAAGCAGAGTCTGAGAAAGTGAAATAAACTGTGAGGAACAGCACCTTGCCACTGTAGGTCCGGCAGAGCTGCCATGCTTCTGTTTACGCAGGCCATGGAAATGTCTGAGTATGTTGGTGGGGGCAGTCTGGTTTAAGAGCGTCTAGGACGAGAGACAGAGAGAAGGTTGGACAATAAAGAACAAATTCCTCTTCTCCCTCCTTCTGTGGCTCCTTTTCTAGCATCCTGCCATATGCACAGGAAACAAAATGATATGCACAGATACAACTGCGGTTGATCCGAAAGCAAATATTTTAAATATTTTTGGCTATTTTGAAAAGCATCTATCATGGTTATTAGCATGAAACTGAAGCTAAACTTCCGTCTTCCAAAGAAATGCAAAATAAATAAGTGGATACTCTCCAATGTACCACAGTGAGACAATTGCATCTCGTAAACATCAGGTGAAATAAGAGCTTACGCTTTAGTTTCATGTTTACTTTTCCTGCAGCAGGCCGCTTAGCTGGGAATTTGGGTTTATTTTGCAACCAGTGGTGATGGCACGAATCCTGGATGAGAACCTCCTCCTGTTGATTTTTAACATGTGTTCACCTCCTTTACTCCACTGCTCACAGTCCGGCTTTCTCTCTCTTTTTTTTTTGTTTCCTTCAGCACTGAATGCGATCGTCCTGTCCATATCAATCTTAGCAATCCTTCTAGTGTAAAAATTCCAATCCATATGACCAGGGCAGGACTTAGGCAGGCGGGGGCCCCTGGGCTTGAGGTTATGTTTGGGCCCTATACCTACACTACAAATGCCCTCAAATAGAACATCATTATGGAGTAACACAAAATGAACAAACATGCTTTGAGGTTTATAAACAGTACAATTAATATGCAACATGTATAGGCTATAGTCATAATTTAAATGTAATATTAAATATTCATTATAATATAATAAACAGATGTGTTCTCTCAGTTGAGAAATCAAAACACTGAAATAACTTTGAGCAAAAAAAAAAAAAAAAAAAAAAAAAAACAGATGTAGGCTTATTAGTATTATAAAAGTGATTGTTATATCTGTGTCCTCTTATGTCAGGTTCTTATTTAATCAATAAATTAAATCAAATAAAAAGACATGCTGACTATTAAAAATCAAATTAAGTCACTATCAACAAAATTTATAGATGGATTGTGCATAAATGTTAAGTTTAAATATTACATTTTAATGTAGAAATATTAAAAATATAAAATAAGCTACTTTTATTTAAATATGAAACTACAACCACCAGTAGGTGGCAGCAAGTGACTGTCTTAATGATTGAGTTGAATCAACCAATTCTTTTTAAAAAGCTGATTCATTTAACTTTGCAAATATGGAGACAGATTAGTCTCAAATATAATTCACGCAAAAAACACGATTCACACATGCGTAAACAATTTCACATGCATGAAACCTAATTCACGTACACACAAAAAAAATTCATGTGCGTGAAAAAAAATATACAGTATATTCACAAAAAGCAATTCACATGCGCAAAATAAAGTTATATATTCATAAAATACATTTCACAAATGCAAAACACAATTCAAAAACCTTTGAATGTTTAAAATGTACGAGTGTCTGAATGTACAAATCGTCATTTACTACGAATCCACTCGGATTTGTGTGTGTGTGTTTTTGAGACTTTCCTGGCAGAGCTGTCTTCCCACGTGGGTCTGTCGTACTCTTTAGCCAATCAGATGCGAGCTTACCATTCAACCAATCATATCATAAGCCACCGAGAGTGCATTCAGAAGCTCGCAGGCAATCGGGGAGACCTCAAGAGAGAAGCCCATAGAAGCCCTGGCGTTACATTTTAAAATACTATGCAAAATAATTAATCAGAATACTTACTCCTGCTCACTCACGCCAAAGAACTCCCCGCTCAAGCTCGCCGTCTCTGCAAGATTAACGATAGCAGTTTGCACGCACAGCTACTAGAAGATTTACATCTGTCAGACAGGTTGCTGACGTCATCAAGCTTAGTTTGAGTCTGCGCTTCAGAAACGGAAGTTCTAAAAATCGCTAAAAATGGGCTTCACTTGTCTCAATTGAGTTCCAATTGGGTCGCTGTCTCCATTTCTTTTACTGTCTATGGGATAACTGATGTAAAGGCTTAATTTACGTTCTAATTAATCCATATTGCGCAAAAGGTGCGCAGAATCGTGCTCCTTGAATGCACTCTCAGTGGCTTATGATATGATTGGTTGAATGGTAAGCTCGCATCTGATTGGCTTAAGAGTACGACAGACCCACGTGGGAAGAGAGCTCTGCCAGGAAAGTCTCAAAAACACATACACACAAATCCGAGTGGATTCGTAGTAAATGACGAGTTGTACATTCAGACACTCGTACATTTTAAACATTCATAGGTTTTTGTGCACAGTTGTATATCTACGAATTGTGTTTTGCACTTGTGAAATGTATTTTATGAATATATAATTTTATTTTGAGCATGTGAATTGCTTTTTGTGAATATATTTTTTTTTTCACGCACATTAATTTTTTTTTGTGTGTACGTGAATTAGGTTTCATGCATGTGAAATTGTCTACGCATGTGTGAATCGTGTTTTTTGCGTGAATTATATTTGAGACTAATCTGTCTCCATAGCAAACGACTACTTTGAATAATTTACTGGTCCGTGTAACCCTGAGGAACAAAACACTTTGGAGATGCAGCGGTTCTGCAGTTTGTTCTATTTTCTTTCTGACATAGCAAAACTGAATTCTGTAAGTTGTTGTTTACTATACATTTGCGATCTTGCATATATATATATATATATAAAAAAACGGACTTGTTTGTGTGATAGGCTAAGTCCTACATCATAGGCATAGCTATGTTATAAAAACAGAAACTCATTAAGTAGTCATTTTTTATTTAAAATCATTTTAATGACATATCTTCCCCACTATGTGTAATGGCAGTAAGACAAGAAAGAGCGCTCAAAACTCATCAGATGATCACATAATTTAGTGCAACATTAATATATTAATATAAAATCATACTCTGTAAAGAAATGAGGTGTGAACATTTGAGAATTTATGATTATCTTTATAAATGTGTGCTCTTCTGGGCTAAAAGCTTAATGGAGCTGAAGTAGCCATGTGATAACAAACCAATTGATGCAAATGCGATTCAGTGTCCTTCTATGTGAAATGTCAGTTTATGAATACCAGTTTATGCTGTTTGATTGTGAACTTGAAGGTCTAGTTGTAGTTATAAGCTGTAGTAGCCTCAGCTTGCCCGTTTAGATCTTGCGCTGCATGGTTGCCAGGTTTTCACGGCAAAACCTGCCCAATTGGTACTCAAAACTAGCCTAAACTAACCCAATCGCATTTCGAGGGGTCCCCTGGTAAAAAATCGCATTTTAGGGAATAAATATCACGTTCTTGTGGTCGCTTAAACCCGCGGACATGAAAATCAACCCGCAGAAACAGTGTTAAAGTAGCCAAATTCTGCGGGGAAACCGCTGACTTGGCAACACTGCTCGCCTGCGCAGTGGAAATGCGGTTAATAATGAATGAATTCTGAATAGCGTATAATAATGAACAAATCAAACAAACATAAACGGGCAAAGGCGGGGCCCCCTCCAAGGTGGGGCCCATGGGCTGCAGCCCACTCAAGCCCAATGGTAAGTCCGGCCCAGCATATGACTTTCTGGTTAGGAAAATGTATGATGTCAATCATACAACTGGAAAAAGGCAGTGCTCATTGTTTTGATCTACTCTGATGCCTTAAAGTATTTTTGAGCTGAATTATCCAAACCACATTTTGATCTCTTGTTCAAAGTCTGCGTGTGGTTCCCACATAACGTATCAGATGTTTGTGGCTGAATGTTTTCTGGATGCTGTTTGTAAAAGCATGTCTGGTTGATTGACAGGTCATTCAGTTTGGTGTGGACTGCGATCACGATGAGTGCACCTGCCGTGACCCTGAAGCCGAGGAGAACAAGGGCACAGCCAGGCGAAAGGAGCCAGGACCGCTGTGAGTGATAGCGTGGCGGAGAGCGCGTAGAAAACTCTCAGACTGGCTTGAAAAGAACATGTCAAACAATAACCGGAATGTTTCTCTCTCCACATGAGTGCCAGGCTGATCAAAGGCAGAGTAATTCAAAGCATATAAGTGCATAAAAACAATCCTCTTCAATATTAATCTATAAAGTAATACCTAATATATTTTCAAGATCTCTAACATAGATGTAGATATGACCCATACTTAGCCCACAAGCAATTACGTACACCATCAAACACACACAAAGTTTTAAGTGTAGCTGATTTTTATGAATATTTTATACAAATAGCTCTTGCTTGTTGTGAGCCACATTCTCAATTTATTTCCACCTATATGTCATTGACACAGGTATACAAAGTGCTTATCTCAGACTGTCAGGTCTTTCAAAATTTGAGATTTCAGGATTTTTTCATCTCATCGTTATTTTATACCCTGTTCATGTACATGCAAAACCTGTGGAATGCATGTGACAGTTCATTTATAGCAATTGTAATGGAAATATATGATACTATTTTTGTATGCTCTTCTGTCTGTTTTAAGTGTAGGTTCACTGTCATATCAATAAAGTATAAATACACACCTTTAAAGATGTTTGGTTGGTTTTAAAAAAAGTTGATGTCTATAATTGTGCTCAGCATGTTTTTTTTTTTTTTTTTTTTTTTTTTTTTTAAAATCAAGATTTAAATATCAGTCAAGATTTAAGATATCTTTTAATATCAGATTATTTATAACCATCAAATGGTGCAAGATGCAGACTGAAATTACAATATATATATATATATATATATATATATATATATATATATATATATATATATATATATATATATATATATATAACTTTGTTAAAGAAATAATAGAATAACAATATAAAGAAAAAAAATAAGGATAATGCTTTAATATAAGAAATTATTAAATATTAAAGAAAATCTACAATATTTTATAAATGCATGTTACTCATCTTATTTTGAATGATTTCTGGCAGGATTACTGAATGTTTCATTTTTTGTAATTTCAAAATTCATAAAATATCACAACAAAATTTTCTGAAAATCAAAGACGACTTTGTTAATTAATGCTGGCCAGTCATTTAGTCTGCTTAAGTGCCACCTCTTTTTACAATCAACCTTAAAATATGCCTCCAACCAATCAACAGCTGAACAGAAATATTTTCGCGGCCTGCATTTTTTTCCAATATTTTTTTTTATTTTATTTTTTCACTCAGATATACGTCATGATGCATAAGAAAAGAGCTGTTGCTTTACTTAAGTTTTAAACTTTAAAGACTTTAAAAACATAAAATTTCAATTGAACAATTAAATAATCAGTGACTTAATGTTGGCGATTTTATTTGGAATAGGAAATAAAACATAAACAAGACATGTTATTGTACACAACTTTAAAATGGTAATTTTCATAATACTGCTTATACTTAAAAAAAAAAAAAAAAAACTCCTGTACAGTTTTTTTGACCTCTCATACATTAGATTGAATACTACATTCAGCACATTAGTAGTGTTTAATAATTAACTAACATTTACATTTGCTATAGCTCTTTCCATATATGCACTACAGAGAAAGACATTTTCAGCACATTAAGATGATACTGTTTTAGTTCTTGTGGAAAAAGTCCTACCTAAACAAACTGGTGTATGCACTATTTGACAAAATACACCACGTCTAAATGACACTTTAATGCAAGTTTCCTTTGACTGTACACTGTACATTTTTATGTGCAAGCCCATAGACACGCCAGCTGAAAGCTTCTTGAAAAATCAGGAGAGCTCAAGTTCTCACAAAATATTTTCCTCTCCATCATTAAATATCCAATTAATGTTAAAACTGAGTGACCAGATTAGAGAGAAGCCCTAAAGGGGAGGCTGCATTTAGGTACGGCCCCTGACTGGTCCTCTTGTTGTCCAAGTTGTCTTAAAGTTCCTTGGGTTCTCCGTAATCATTGTACATAACAGAGAGCATCTGATCTTCACAGGCCTTACGTAAGTCGTGGCCGAGATTCATCCAGCTAAGCCCGAATGCTTTGGTATCTGTATAACGACAAGACAGATACTTTAGGGATGCTCTGCGCAAGCCAATTTTTGGTTCCTGGAGGAGACCCCGGCACCAACCACTGAGTTCATCCAGCTGAGACAGGATCAATCCTGCTTTCCTGCAGGAGCAAACACAAAGATGATACTTGGTTAGTAATGTGTGCTAATGTTCATATATTACAGACTGTCTGGGTCAAATGCAAATGAAACATATGCAACTATACAATATTATTATGAAATAAATACAATTCAGGATGTAATAAATTGGTCAAAAATGACTGTAAAAAATGTTTGAATGTTACGAAGTATAGAAAGAACAGAATAGTTATCAAAGAATAGAAAGGACTTTCTATTCATCAAAGAAAAACAAATAGTTTCCACAAAAATATTAATTGGCAAAACTGTTTTCAACACTTATAATAAATATTTCTTGAGCATCACCAGTATTAGAATGATTTCAGATTGATCATGAGACACTGAAGCCTGAAGTAATGGCTGCTGAAAAACAATGCAGGAATAAATTGCACTTTAAAATATAATAAAAGAGAACATAGTTATATAAAATTTTTATATTTATTATTATTATTATTATTATTATTATTATTATAAACATATATTATAATAGCGATATTCATCATCTTATGGAACATTAGTCACTAAAACATTAGTAAATTAACCTCACATGCAGTACTTTTATTTTGACTTACATTGATCCCCCTTTTTTTGTAATTTTGTTTTATCTCTGCACTATCAAATTACTTCAACAACAACAAAGCTTATGTCTTGCTCTGCACGTGATTGAAGTATTTTCTGCTAACATCCATTGTGATACTCATACTGCATACTTTTAAGAATATTGCCATTACATAATGTTCACTACACTGGTTTGATATTTCTGAGAATGCCCACCTCACAAGCTGCTCCAGAGCATGAGACTGAAAGATTAATGGGAGACTCCAATACAGTATAACAAATATAAAATGCAAGCAATGGCCTTCTATTTGCACCCCTTAAACGACGCTCTTCTAAATCTCGACTGAGGAGTTTGATCATAAATCAAGCCTGTGGTGTTTTTATATCAAACTCTAATTGCAAAGCCTTTAAAGAGAAATTTTACAGTCAAGAAGTTTCTGAGGTGTAACAGGACCGATTAGGTGAACGGCAGCTAAGGTTAAGTACCTGTAAATTCTATTAATGACGGTGACTTGAGAGGGGTGTTTATTGAGTATGTGTGAATGCGCTGAAGTGCCAATATCCTTCGCAAAAGACATTTACATTTAATCATTTAGCAGACGCTTTTATCCAAAGCGACTTACAAATGAGAACAGTAGAAACAATCAGATCAACGAGAGAACAACAACGGTATACAAGTGCTATGACAAGTCTCAGTTAGTTTAGTACAGAACACGTAGCCAGGTTTTTTTTTTTTTTTTTTTGAATATGATAGACAAGAAAAAGAAAAGGTAAGTACTAGTATTAGTTGGTTAAGTGCAGGCGACAAGAAGCTGAAATGCAATACCAAGAGTATGGAAAGAGCGCCCCATTCCTAAGTCATAGATTAATTTCAAACCCCTGCCAAACCAGAAGCTCAACACTCTACCGCATAAATACCGAAAACCAAATCTGTGAGGACCAACAAGGCTTTGGGGTAGCCAAGTGCATTTTTTAAGTGTTTTTACAATTATAAGGTGGCATAAACCGATTCAAATGAATGCACATTTTCTTGTTTGTCTACTTTTGCAATTAATTAAGGTTTCAAGCAATACAGTATAAATTAATTATTTACTTTGGCTTCCAATTAATTCACAACGTATAATAATGGTATTTTAATGATGTCAAAAATCACTAGCATATTAAATGAAAAATATTCCTGTCTGCTGTAGAGATGCTGCCATTATTAGAGTGTATTTATGTTTTTAATATTTTGCCACATTTCAGTGGTTGTAGGAATTTGGCTGTTTATTTGCTTAAAACAAAACGCTGTGATTTGTTATCCTTTGTTATCCAGACCAGATAGTGGATCAGCATCTAGAAAGGACCTCTACAGCCCTGAAAGACAGCGGAGACCAGGACAACTAGATGAGCCCCAGATACAGATCCCCTGTTAAGACCTGGTCTCAGACGACCACCATGACAAGACCACAGAAACCTGTCGAGTCCTCTGCACAATGTGACATTGCTGCAGCCTGGAATTGAACTGCTGGTTTCGTCTGGCCAGAGGAGAACTGGCCCCCTGACTGAGCCTGGTTTCTCCCAAGGTTTTTTCTCCATTCTGTCACAGATGGAGTTTTGGTTCCTTGCCGCTGTCGCTTGCTTAGTTGGGGACACTTCATTTACAGCGATATCGTTGACTTGATTGCAAATGATTGCAAAGATATTATTTAAACTGAACTGAGCTAGATGATGACATCAATGAATTCAATGATATACTGCCTTTAACTGTCATTTTGCATTGTTGAAACTGTTTTCCTAATTAATCTTGTTCAGTTGCTTTGATACAATCTGTTTTGTTTTAAAGCGCTATATAAATAAAGGTGACTTGACTTTAATTTTTCAAGAAAGTCCGTTTTGGTCTCCAAATAGCATCGGCTGTCACCATAAATGCCAGCATGTTTGGAAGTGGAAAATAGCCTTTTATTTTCAAGGTACGTTTTCAACCTCTTGGGCTCTGCCAGTGCCTCTATCTCACTCTCGGTTTGCAAAGTATCTTGCAATAGTCTGGGAGGAAACAATCAGCTGCATTCCACCAAAATCTACAGTAACACACCAACCCACCTCACTCATTATCGACTTTCATAACATCCATTTGGAGTGGCCCTATGACTCCCGAGACAGCAACAATGTGGTTCATTATAGTAACTGTACAGCATTAATGTCCAATGGAAACAGCAAAAGAGCATTGACCGAACACACAGAATTCCACCTATTAAAGCGTGAGTCAGTCCAACCAATAGTACCACCAATTAAGAATGAGTCAGAAGAATTTCTGTTGATAATTTCAAAACGAAAGAAAACACAGGGCATAGTCTCTTTTTTTCATCTATTTTGTTCAAAGTCTGGGGGGGGGGGTGCAATATGCTGTATGGACGCAATGAGATTGGAAATGACGCATACAAGTTGATTGGAAGACAGATGCTGGGCACATCTCCCCAGACCTCCACTAGAACAGCTTATCTGAAGGCTACAAACTTGCGCAATATTTAATGGAACTGGGTCGATCATGGGGCATGATCACACGCACCCTTTATTGTGCAAATATCTGGATGAATTAATTATGAATGAATGTTTTTCCTTTTTGGGTTATCTTGATGCATTTGTCATAGAAGACAGCTATAGCGGGTCAATTAATACTAATTAACCTAATCATTTCAACTCAGTTCTCAGATCTCACTGATGGCCAATGACAGTATTAATGACATCACTTGACACAACATCAAATCAACAAACCTTTTAGCCTTTAGGACTCATAGGGTCCTCCTTATGGAAAAGTTATTATTACATAAATATTTACTCTAGAAATAATAATAATAATAATAATAATAATAATAATAATAATAATAATAATAATAATAATAAAAACTATCTAAATAAAATGTACCAAAAAAATAACTGAGCTAAATAACTTCAAAGGTATGGAGAGATTTGACAAAGTTAAATCAATATATAATTAAAGTATTAAATACATTATCTTGCAAAAAATAAAATAAAAGAATGATTAAATGCAAGTATAAATAAATGAATAAATAAATAAATGTGTAGACATAATACACATTCAACTAAAAAAAATACTGAAATGAACACCTTGAAATAAAATATGGCAGACAACATAAAGAAAGCCTTTATGTATTGAAATTGAATACATCATGAAATGTTGCAATCAATAAATTAAAGCATAATGAAAAGTGAATAAACAAATAAATAATGAGAAAAGTATTATGTAAAATGAAAAGTGACTTGAAATATGACATCATTTACATTTCATTGTACTTTTATTTATTTATTCCATCATTCTTTTACTGACCGAGTGAATAAAATATTTGCAATATAAATGTTGCTTAATAATATTAATAGTAATTTCTTCAGGATATAAAGCATAAAGGATGAAGATACTACACACTCTCAGATAGATAGATAGACAGACAGACAAATAAATAAATGTACAAAAGCTGTCAATGATGTGCTAACCCTTTCAAAACGTTAGATATTATATTAGATACTAATAAGGTACTGATACCATTTAAGGATAAATAACTAAAACATGCTAACTAGCCAAACCTTGACTCCTCAAGTATGACTGAGAAATTTCTCATTCAGGTAAAAGGCCTGAACCATGAGACAGAAAGGCCTGATTAATCTGTCACGAATCCATGATCTTGGTTTGAAAGTACCTAATGTCAAAAGTCCTCACAGCGGTTCCCTCTCATCAGTCTCACTGGGTGGGATAGTGTTTGATACAAGTGTGTTTTGATGCAGTTACTCAGAAGTAAGAAAGGAAAACCTTACAACATGGAGAAAATTAAATACAACCTTTTAATTTGAACCGAGGCCTCAGGTACAGTTTTCCAAATGGCCATAATTAAATTCACCTGCCTCTACTTTGCGTCAGCGTGGAAGTGTTCAAATTTTATATCGAACACATGGCTGTGTTTAGAAAGCGTTTCAGTGCAATTCGAAAACCCAGACCTTATTTGTCTTTTGTTTGTTTTGGAGGGTGTATAAAGATTACCACCCTGTTTTGTGGTCAGCTTGATGCTTTAGTGATCCCTTTAAATGTACTGTAATCAGTTGATTGCGTTCAATTAAACCTAATTACCACAAATACCCTAATGTATTTGTGAATGTAAATATAATTTAGAGAGCAATGAAAAAAGCATTTAAAAAAATAAATAAATAAAAATACAAAAGCTTGTAAAACAAGATATCGGGTTTAATTGCAATCAATAAAAATTAATATGCCCCCCTAACATTCCCACATGCATTCCATGGCAGCATCCCATAATGTATTCTGCCAAACTCAATGAAAAAAAATAAAGCCAAGATTTGCATCCAAATGGGTCACTTGCTCATTATAAAATATACTTAATTCAAAAAAAAAAAAAAAAAAAAAAAAAAAAAAAAAAAAAAAAAAAAAAATATATATATATATATATATATCTCAATAATATAATTAACAGTAAAATATTTTTTACATATTTAGACATATGTTTAAGTGTTACAGAGTATTGATTTTAAAAAAAAACATAATTGAAATAAACAAAACATAATAAAAAAATAAAAAAGTAGATCATTATACTTAATGTATGTATATATGTTTAAGTGTTACAGAGTATTGATTTTAATATTTGAAATAGAGATTTACCAATTTCAAGATGATGATTCTCACATTCTTCAAAAATATTCAAGATAAATTAAAAAGTTTTTTTTTTTTCCATAATTCACAATTTGTGTATACAGAGCAACAGCAAAAACTGTGAGAAAAAAATAAATAAATGCCACATTTGTTTAGAGCATTTTCTACAACAAGCCAAACAGTACCAAACGAAGATGCCAAAAGACCACTACACCAGTCTCCTTAACCTGACTGTATATAAATATATATGGATCAATTCAGAATGATTAAACAGAGCAAAATACAAATTTAAAAACTAAATAAAAACATTCTGAATTTGTCGAATGTGGTGATCTGAAGGCATCCATTAAAATCGTCATCCATCAAAACTTCACTGGTGAGATACTGGTTTTCTTTATTAAGGCCATATAGACTAGTACTGACTTCAGGTTACAGATAATTAATAGAGGTATGTTTGTTCCCACCAATCGTTGCACAAGTTAAGTTTACGTTTAAGAAGCATAGCAAACAGTGTACAACAGTGGCAGCGAGCATAACACTGTTGTTGAATGTGATTCCTCCCTTTCTCACTCACTAATTTGGGACACTCTACAGAATTACTTTCAATATAGAACATTCCAATCTGGTCACTTATGAAGTCCCATTATAGTCTTAAAAAGCAGCTAGGTTTTTTGTAATAAAGCTTCATCAGAAAATCATCTTACAAACCTGGGCCCCAGTTCATCTTCACAGCGCCAAGTAAACTCTCCAAAGCTCTCGTAGCGCTGGTTGTAGTGGTAAAGAACTCGGTGAAGGGTTGGTGAGCCGAGGTCCATGAGCGTATTGTAGGCTGTCTGCTGTTCCTTCCCGCTGGTGTAGCCGTTGAACAGATTATAAATCTTGTCTGCTATTTCTGAGGGGACATTCAACCAAATCCGATGATTTATAATCTTATGAATACTTTCCGAACCTAAGAAGTTTATTCTAGAAAATGCAAGCAATTCTCTACCTTGAGCCTTGACATCATCCACGGCGGGACAGGGAGTTTTGATCGTCACCTCACTCGGACTGGAACGCCGACCTGTGTTGTCCACTGCCCACAGCCGAAACCTGCCGTTTCACATTTAGATATTTGTCACTTATTCGATTCTCAACTACGAAATATAGTATTTTGTACAGTAATATGATTTGAGCCAAATTTGAACCACATCTCCAATATAAGCACCACAGCTCAACATGTTTAGAGGCTAAATATTATTTTAAAGTGATCATTATTATTATTCAGTACTTTTATTAATTAGTAAAAGTACTTAATAATTATTAGTACTTTTATGTATGTGTTATTTTTAGGATTAGGATTATTATTAATAAATTGTAATTTTAAAATTTTTTATGATGCATGTGTCAAAATATTAATAATAGTTATTAGAATTATTAATACTAGTATTTCAAAAAATCAAAAATTAACAATAATAATAAAAATAATAAAAAAAATAATAATAATAATTTTGCTTCTTTAATTAATTATATTTTCAAAATAATTTAAGATGCATTTCTGAAAAAAAAAAAAACATTTATCAAAATATATAATGTCAGGGTTGAGGTTAAATGAATAAATACGTGTATTTGGATTAATTCCTAGATTTAGTTTGAAATAACACTTCCAAATAGATCTTGGAAATTATGAGCCATTACCTTTTCAGGAGTAAAAATTGCTTCAGTGTGCGAATTATTTAATCATATAATAGCATATACCTCCATTAAAATCAAAATTCATAACTGCACTCACATTACATTAGCATGAGTTTAGCTTCAGCTCATGGCTTTGATTTGAGGATCCCTTAAGTGCAGACAACTGAACTTGAACAATAGCAAGCAGCTGTGGCGGTGTATCCTCTCACTCACAACACATAACTGCAGTTACTCTATCACTGATGATATATGTCCCGGGCTATGAGGTGCAAGTTCTAAAGATCATGTTGAACGATGTCCCCATCTAGTGGAAGATATTATAAACAGCTACCACCTGCAGTATGGCAGCAGTGAGATCCTTCAAAGTGTCAAGTTGAGAGTGCATATGCTGTGTAGAAACCTGATGCAATCTTATATGTGTGATTTATGAATGAAAAGGGATTCATGAAGTCTAACCTGCTCTATAAGGATTGTTTATAGTCTTTACGTATATACAGTACTAAAAACAAAACAGATGTAATCAAAACAAACATAATATATATATAAATTAACACACACACACACACACACACACACACACACACACACACAGAGACACACACACAGACACACACACAGAGACAGACACACACACAGAGACAGACACACATGCACACCACAAATAAACAATGTTTAGATTCCATGCACCTGTTTTGGTGTCAGTGCTGCAAATACAATGTAATATCACAATATCCAAAATAAATAAATAAATACATACATAAATAAATACATAAAATACAAAAACTAAAATGATGCTCAACAGAAGCATTTTCACTACCAGTCTCAGACTTTTGGACACACTGTATATTTCTTGAAACCTAAAACTGAAATGAACTTGACAATAACACTGAACAGATCCGTAAATAATATGAAGACAACCCTTGCTTCTTTGAACAATGGTCAAATATCAAAAACATTTGGAGAAAGGTACAGTAAGGAGGACCCAAACCTCCCTGTGGGCTGGTTTAATCTCTTCAGCATGTCCTGCATGTGTGTGCTAACTGCCTGCATATGTGCAGGACATGTAGCAGAGGAAATCAGGAGGAAAGGTAGCCGGGTGTTTAAATTCAAGCACCTACATGATTGAATACCCACATGAAAGCTGCACGAACACAGACCAATGCATGAAATGCTGCAATGTGTTGAACAGAGACAGCAGAGGCAAAGACAGATGTTTGCAGAATTCAGGGATTGTTTTACAGTAAGAATATACAGCAATATGAAATGCAAACCTTTTTATATATTCAATAACAAATGCTTTTATGGTGTTTTTAATTATTATTAATAAATATTTATATTTATGATGATAATGGCAAATTTTGAGTTACAACCTACCAGTGAGAACCCACTGATTTTATAACATAACATAACATAACATAACATAACATAACATAACATAACATAACATAACATAAAAAACATAACATAACATAACATAACATAACATAACATAACATTATACTATTATATACTATTATATCATAATTTACAATATAATAAAAATTTTATTACTATTAACCTTATTAGACATTTTTGGGTCACAACCCTACAGTGAGAGCCACTAATTTATATCATAATTTACATTTTTATTAAACTTCCTTTAAGCATCATTATTCAACATATATTGTGGTTCCTGTTTTACCTTCTACTCTCACAATATACTACTAATGTCAAACGTTTGCTTGAAACTTTTCTAGTTGTATGCAGCTCCGTTTAACACATCAATCTTTCTATTGCTGTTTCTGCTATTACCACAAAGTGCACCCTTTGACGCACTTTCAAACCATTCCAGAGTATGAAATGTTTCCCCAGCTGTATCTGAAGCATGTAAAACTAGCCCAAATCGAGTCAGTCTTACTGGGCGCGCAGACCATGTTCTTCCCTGTGGCATAAAAATAAACGTTCCTAAGAAAAGGATGTAGTCACGAAACAACTATCCAAGAGACTCGAAATAAACAGGGGCCCCCAATGCAATTACCACATTCAATAGAAGACGTTGGGCTGATGTCACCAGCTTTTATTAAAAAGTGATGATTGGACCAATTATACTTTCTAAGAAGGTTCCTTACCTGCTACAGACACTGCCAAGCCATTTAGTGAAAAGCACATTCTTAATCAACTACTGATATTGGAAAATTGACATAAGTAGGAAGTACTCCAGACATATTTTACACAAATCATTATCAGATTTTCACAGCCTTACTTGGATGTAATTGCTAAGACTCACGCAGATATTAAAATCCCTCATCTGACTGAAGACATGCAACTCAACGTCAGTTCAAAGTCCAAGTGAATCATCCAGCCAAAAGTGGGCCCTCTATGTTTTGTTTCTTACTGAACTCTCAATGAATGTGCCTCTGCCATGTTGAGTTAGAATAATAATATATATATAATTTTTTGTGCTATCAATCGATTAAAAAAATAATTATTCACACATTAATGAATGAAATGAATCATGATTAGTTCTGCGCTCATTTGACTAGTGCCTGGAGCTAAGACAAAGTTGTAGTGCGCGTCTGAAATTCTCCCATTTGATGTGGACATAAAGACTTCTAAATAAACTCAATTCTTGTCAAGGAAAAATAGAGAAGCAACAGCTGTGAGTTAGTTGTGAATTATTATCATTGCTATTATTACTATTATTAATATTATTAATGATAATTTATAATTTTATTATTATTCCAACATGCATGAAAAACAGAATTTATATCAAAACAAAATTATGATAGGACAGGTGGTTTTAAGGGTAGTGGGTGCTAATGTAATATAATTTTAATAAAATCGTGAGAAAATCAAATTAAATGACATTTAAAAGCATTCTCATGATTACTGTAATTCACTGATTTATTTCAAAGTGCAAATGCTGCTATTTTGAAAAAAAATAATAATAATAATAATAAAAATAAAATTATATAGCATTATATAGCAGAAGAAACTCACATGTATGTGGTGTCTGGCTCCAAACAGCGTATTATCAAGGAGATAGATGAGAGGGGATCAGGGATGTCCCCGAGCATCACACATGGAGATTTGGCCCCTGACATGATGTCATCCACGAAACTCAACATGGTCTCTGTGAAGAGAAGACTTTGCTTAGTACACACTAACAAATATACAAAAGTTAACAGAACATAATTAGCCGTTTTGATCTCCCATGTTTTTAGGCCACCAAACCATTTAAAACAAACAATTTGTTTGTTTAGTTTTAAATGTCTGTAATCATGTATGATTAATGGTATGTAATTAGGAGACAACAATGAATGAGCAGGAAAAACAAACATCAGCAAAACAGCCCCATCTTCTCAGGAAAGCCTCCGCAATGGGAACACAGGACGTGTTGGAGGATTGCATGAGGATTTCCCTTACCCTGAAAACCCCTGTCTGATTCTGACCCAATGCTATGAAAACAAGTGTCTCCCTACTTCCTCTGGTCAGTGGAACAGGCTAGAACCTTCCAGAGATGGAGACCCTGTGGTTTGGACATTTCGACCGGAGATGTCAGTGGTTTGATTTCACACGAGACGCATCCAGATTGAGGTATTATTATCATCAACCTAAAAAAAAAAAAAAAAACATACAAAAAAGACACCACCTAAGAAGATGATTTTTTCCTCCCTTATAAAAAAAAGTACACAATAACACTTTTTTGCCCAGCTGGCCTGGATGTATCACAGGACACGAACACGGGGGCCTTGTGTGCCTTTCAAAGCAAAGAGAAACCGCCCCTCCTTGGATGGGGAACCTTTTAAAAGCAGTGGTCACCCTGCTTGTCTTCCTGGAGGCCTCCTCTTCAAAAATACCAGGCTTCTGAGAACATGATGCCAGGATAAATGCGGAGGGGATAAGACTGTGTGTATGATTATGTGCTTTCTGTCACCATTAAGTATTTACAGTGCTTGTGGGGTAAAGAGTTGAAGAACATGTGCTCAGACGTTAATGAAAAGTGACACTGTGTTGGACTGCAGCAGTTCAGATCATATTTATCCAGTCATGCACAGTTCCACCATCAACAAGCTCTAACATGTCTGTTTTATATTGAAAAATGGTGAAATTTTGCAAAAAGGCAATAAAACCTTGATGTGTGTGGAAAATTGCACAAGTGTGTTTTTATGAGTTATAAATTGTGTGCCATTTATGAACTGAGGAACACATGATGTCTTAAAATTGCTTATGGGGGACTTTTCCTCGGGAACACTGAATGGGAACAGTGGTGTTGGAAGCGCCTTAGCTGCTCACTATTTATTAACAATATTAAACAAAATAATTACATTAATATGGAAGCCAGTTTCTACCACAGGATAAAATAATTAAAAAGGAAAGCTTGACTTTTTATCTGACAATTTAGACTTTTTTTTTCTCACAATTTTAAGTTTACATCTTTTATTTCTTTTTTTAGTCATCAAATAAACAATAACAAATGTAATTGTGACTTTTCTTCTCAGAATTGCGAGTTACAGTGAAAAAAGCCAATATGCTAGTAGTATTCATAAAGTGACTGAGAAAAACTGTAACATCTTGAAATTCTGACTTTATTTTTTGGAATTCTCACTTTATATCTCATAATTCTAACTTTATTTCTCTCAATTCTGACTTTTTTTTTGGACTGTGAGATAAAAAGTCACATTTACCCTTTTAATACATTAAATTAAATTAATTGGTTAATAAATAAATTAATAATTTATTTAAAATAATAAATCGTTAACATTTAAGTGTAGGGATCAATTCTCACTTTTAACTAGTTGCTTATTAGCATGAATACTAGCATATTGGCTGTTTCTTAGTACCTATAAAGCACATATTTTGCATCACCATATTCTACATTCCTAATACTACCCAATACCTAAATATAATGGATGGATGGATAGATGGACAGATGGATATATAGCTAGATAGATCAGCAAACAAAAACAGGCAAACCTGTTGGTGTAGTTCTCACATAGTTCTTATTATTTGACTTTTTTCTATGAAAGATGATAAAGACAATCTCTGTGGAAAAGAAGGTTAATCATGCATTAAAAGAATAACATTATGGTGACCAAACTAATATTGACAGTGTAATTAAAGTTCAGTATCCTTATCTTGTTTCCTAAACTTAACACTTGTATGTTTTTTTTTTTTCTTTGGATCATGTTCATTCTCTCCATTTTAAGTGTCATCATGTATTGGCATGGAAACTTCCAATCCAGTTCCCTACAGCAAAAGGTTTCCAAATAAAACGTCCACATAACTAAAGCTATCACTATCAACTGTGCACAGTGTTTCCATTAAGGCAGTGCAACAAATGTGTTCCTTGACATTTTAACTTTTTGACAAATGGTGATATGAAAATAATAATAAGCTAAATAAAATAAAATAAATAAATAAATAAAATACCTATCAAGATATCCCCACTTCTTTATCAATCTAAAGCTTTGTCTGACAATCGTTACTAGTACAGATGTCTGGCAAATGCGGTTGAATTTATACTCTTTCATCATGTTCCATTCTCATGCCTCAGTCACATTTTTTAACGGGAAAGACCTGGGCTGACATGACCACACTACGATGCCTGGCTGCCCTCTTTTAAACTTTCATGAGCTTTGACCAAAAATCATCTCTGATTCTCATTATTTTGTTAAAACATCAAGGCCCAGCCAGCTAAAGGGAATCCAAGAGAATTTGCAAGACATTTTGGAGGAGAATCACCCATAATGTTGAAGAAATGATACACATAAGTTCAAAGCAAATCAAAAATTGCTATATATGCAACATTTAATAAAAAAAAGAAAAAAGAAAAAACAAACAAAAACATTTATTTGCTAAAGGGTACAGGTCTGCCAAGTGAATCAAAACTTGAAAATGCAGAACATGACCTTACACAGCACACTGGAAAGCACTGAAGATGACACCTGGCTTGCTGGATTATTTGGCAGAAGGACACTTTTCAAATATGCATTTTCATAAAAAATCTGGCATCTTATATGCAAAAACCAGCCGGCCAATGGGACGACTAAAAGATGTTGTCATATAGAGAGTGCATAACATTTTCAGCAGTTCAAAGCAAGACCTTCTCTCAACATCTGAGTCAAAGACAACATTCCTCAAACGACTCCTACATTCAGCCTGAGAAACATCAATACCTTGATGTACAGTAAGTATCAGATTGCATTACTAAATCAACTGTGGATAAAAAGAGAACATAAACCTTGATTGAAATACACGTGTCTATGGTAAACATTGAGCCATCATGTACCAAAATATTTATTTTGCCTATGAAATACAGTGGATTTTATTAAAAACATAAAGAGGCAACAGCTGTGAATTGGATTCATGTGAGCTTCTAGTGTTTTGAGCCTAAAGCTTTTCCACAATGTTTGCCATATGTCTCCTTTAAACTGATTTGTTGCTACTTAGACACATAGACATTACTGTTTCTCCTCTGCGGTGAACCAAGAAGCTGAATGTGTATAACTGAAACTAAACTGTAGCAGAGGACAGAGAGCAAGCATAGAGAGAGAGAGACAGAGAAAGACAGGCTAAAAAAAAGGAAGAAAATTAATTTTCTGAGACCATTGGCCATTACTGTGGGAAGTAGGGGTGCTGAGCATGTAGCCCAAGAAAATAATTTTGTAACAAAAACAATAAAAAAAAAAAAAAAAAAAAAAAAAAAATTTTATTATTAATATATATATATATATATATATATATATATATATTATTTTTATTATTAATATGTATACTCATTAAAATTCATAGAAAAAAAAAAGCTAGCTTAAGCCTACAATGACAATAAGCAACAGTAAAACATGAATTAAGTTTGAATCAAATTGATTGTGAAAGTCGTTTCAACTTAAACTGACTTAGGAAGTCATTTGTTGCCATGACTTTTTGATCATATTATTGTATTGATCATATTATTGTACTGTAACATGTCTGTGCCGTACCCAAATCAAGAATTAATGACAATTTTCTACAGCCATTGCAAAGATACAAGATCGAGAGCGTCTATTTACCTCAGCAGCAACCAATCTCGCATACTCACATCTGCAGTGCTTATTTTGATCTTTAACGTTAGATCTTTCCTATTCTTGGAACTAAATTAATGCTTAAAGTTGATTCAGTATTACTCTTAATGAAAAAAATACAATAAAATACCACACAACATCAGCAATGCTACAATGACAAAGTAGCTTATATTTAACATAAAACTTTTATTAACAGAACGAATAACTTCAAACGAATGCTTAGTTTGTGGCTCATTATTATTATTATTTTAAATACAAATAAATAAAGAAATAAAGGGAAGAACAAGAAAAAGAGCTAAAGGAAATTTCCGATGCCCTTTGCCACACATATATAGGGGACTTT
Organism: Cyprinus carpio; assembly: GCF_018340385.1. Lineage (NCBI taxonomy): Eukaryota > Metazoa > Chordata > Actinopteri > Cypriniformes > Cyprinidae > Cyprinus > Cyprinus carpio. Next base: position 17,381,624 of record NC_056573.1, on the reverse strand, counting down.
GTTTCTACAAATTCTGGACGTTTTTACCAGTTCCATTAAACAGAAACACTCTGGTACCAAACACACGTGGCAGCCCGGCAAAATACTCCACAAACAACATCTGGCCTTCGTTGTCTACTTTGATGAACAGAGAGCAAGCGATGGATAACAATGGTTTGTAATGTATCAATTCTTGGCATTTCCTCCACAAAAATGATTAACAGACTCAATCTCCCACGTGGAACATATTGTCTTCTTCAACGAAAAGAGGATATAAAAAGGTTAATTGTTGCAGAGGAAAGGTGGGTGTTAGTGCAAATCAGAGTTTACTTGGATGGGAGTGAAAATGAAAACTCTTTAATCTGCTTTCATTTTCATGCAAAGAACTTTTGATATAGACATAACACTTGCATGTACGTCATAGTGCTGCTAAGAGCTTAGCTGCTGCTCAGCTTCGATTAAATTGTGAATCATGCTCTTTCCTACATTTTGATATACTCCCACACTTGACAGCAACCAACAGGTGATAACACTTAGTTTTCATGGGTTGTAAAGGTAAGACAAATGCCTGGAAGACATGTTTTTATACTAAACGTGACTAAAGGCTGACCACACCAAAGAAAGCCCTAAAAACAAATTTTAGTTAGCAAAGAATGAGAAAATACACAGAACACATTTGAAAACATGAGCTGGTCCAAAAGCAGATACAGCAATCAGTCCTATTTAACATATAATCAATGACCAAATGTTCAAAATTGTAGGGGAACCAAATGTTAGTTTGATTCTGATAAAACTAAACGATCACAAACAATAATAAAGAATAAACCTTATTTGTATATGATTTTATATGAGTGAATGTTGCAATTGACCAATCAGAGTCAACTATTCCAAAAAGACGTTTAATATTAAACATTATACTACAACCCCAATTCCATTAAAGTTGGGACATTTTGTAAAATGCAATAAAATCAATAATCTGTGATTTTGGAAATAAAGATCTTCAAACTTTTCACTGACCAAATTAAATATATTTGGTAAATGTAAACAAATTTAGATTTTGATGGCTGCAACACACTACAAAAAAGTTGGGACAAAGGCAAAATAAAAGTAAACATTTTAAAGAATATCCAAATTAAACTTGAAAAAAAATAAAAAATGAAACAGTTTACAGTTAGCAGGTGAATTGGTTATTGGTGAGGGTATCATGTTTGGGTATAAAAGGAGCATTTCTTTGTGCCAAATTACATTAAAGAAAATAAAAAATAACATTTCTCAAAGCAAAATCACAAAGAAATAAGGTCTTTCACCAACTACCATACATAATACTGTGAAAAGATTCAGGGAATCTAGAGAAATCTCAGTCTGTGTAGGGCAAGGCAGGAAACCTCAGTTAAATGTGCATGACCTTTGAGCCCTCAGATGGAATTGCATAAGAAACCGTCACGCTGTGGTGTTAAATATAGTCACATTGGCTCAGAAGTACTTCAGAAAACTGCTGTCACTTGACACAGTCTGACGTTGCATCAATAAATGCAACTTGAATCTCTGTTACTCTAGGAGAAAGCTATAGAGCGAGTCTATGCTGTGATGCCGGGGGTTCTCTGGGCCAGAGCTCATCTCAGAGAGTCAAAAAGACAGTGGAAATGTGTGCTGTGGTCAGATAAGTTCACATTTCAACTTGTTTCTGGGAAAAATGGATGTCGAGAGCCCAGACTTTCATAACAAAGGGACCATCCAGATTTTCATCAGTGACAGATACTTAAGCAAACGTCTGTCATGGTATGGGGGTGCAGGAGAGTAAACGGCATGGGTGACTGGCATGTTTTGAAGGTACCATTGACATGGAGGCATATATTGGGATTGAACAGAGACATATACTACCATCAAGATTATGTCTTTCATGGGAAGTCCATGGTTATTAGATCAAGACAATGTCAGGTCTCATTCTGTATGTGCTACAACAGTGTGGTTTCGTAGACACAGAGTGAATTTGCTAGACTGGCCTGCCTGCAGTTTAGATCTGTCTTCAATTGAAAATGTATGACCAGTCATGAAAAGGAGAATCAGACAATGATGATCACAGACTGCTGAGTATTTGAAATTTTTATTAAGTGTTTTGCTTGGAAAACTTTAACAATTAGTATCCTTAATTCCTAAACAATTAAACATTTTAATCAAAAGGAAAGTTAATGTAAAGCAGTGTTAAACATGCCTCTGTCCCAGCTGTTTTGGAGTGTGTTGCAGCCAACAAAAAAAAAAAAGAAAAAAAATTATATTTGCAAAATAAAATTAAGTTTGCCAGTGAAAACATTGGATTTTTCTTTTCTTTGTACTTTAGTCAATTAAAAAAAAGGTTAAAGAGAATAAACAAATAACATTCTTGATTTTATGGCATTTATGGCAATGCCCCAACTTTTCTGGAATTGGGGTTGTGCAATAAATCATTAGAGTAGAAAGCATAAGGCTAAATTGAAGGAATAGTTCACCCAAAAATTAAATGTTACCAATATTTACTCATCCTCAGGCCATCCAAGATGTAGATTAGTTTGTTTCTTCATCTGAACAGATTTGGAGAAATTTTGCATTTCATGACTCGCTCACCAACGGATTCTTCACAGTGAATGGGTGCCGTCAGAATGACAGTCCAAACAGCTAACAAAAACATCACAATAATCCACAAGTAATCCACATGAATCTAGTCCATGAATCAATATCTTCTGAAACAAAAAAAATGTGTTTTTAATAAACAAATCCATCAATGTTTTTAACTTCAAACTGTTGCTTCTGCTAAAATATGAGTCCTCTATCCATAATATTGATTAATTCAGTCAAAAATCATCTTGCATGAATCAGGAGAGAAATATGCACAGATCACACACAGTTCACAAAATAAAAAAAAATATAAAAAAATAAAAAAAAAATAAACAAATATGTTGGTGGATTTTGATGTGAGAAGAAGACAGGATATGGACATTTTCCAGGAGGGTTATATTGGTCAGAAGCGACTGTTTAAAGTTTTAATAAAACACATTAATAATGGATGTGATTTTTGGAACATTTCTTACAAATAATGCAGGCTTTCTCTTCACAAGAAATTAACTGATGGACTGGAGTCATACAAATTACAGATTACTGAGATGAATTTTATTAGCTGTTTATTAGCTGGACTTTCATTCTGACGGCACCCATTCATTGCAGTGGATCTATTGGTGAATCAGTGATGTAATGCTAAATTTCTCCAAATTTATTCAGATTAAGAAATTCATCTACATCTTGGATTGCCTGAGGGCAAGTATATTTTCAGCACAAATTCACAAACATTTTTTGGGTGAACTGTTCCTTTAAAGATGCAATAATCTATAATTTCATATTAATGATAAACAGAGGCTGTATGGTTGTTGGGTGGAGACATGTCTGCCAGGCAGCACATGTTGATTGCTCCTGACCTAATGGACATTTGAAATACATGGAGGTGGGGGGCCTTAGCACAGCTCAAGACACCTTCATTTCTGTTAAATGTTCTGTTAAATCAGACCAGCAACTGTACATCATAAAATCATCTGCCTGGATAGAAAACTTGAGGCCCTATAACGTGTGTAGACAACATGTTTTCATGATTTGGAACTGCAATTATTAATGGACGATAATGTGATCATCTTGTGTTCATAGGATATTATGTCTAGCAATTTGCACAGGTACAAAATAATCACAGAGTGGGGTCACAACAGAAATTTGCAATTAAAAATATAATTAAAACTTGGAAATAAATAGATTGTTTCAGGAAGTTTGGGGTCAGTAAGATTTTTAAATAATAAAGAAAAAAAAAAGTAATTAATGCTTTTATTTTGCAAGGATGCATTAAAATGATCAAAAGTAACAGTAAAGACATTTATAATTTTGCTAAACATTTCTATTTCAAATAAAAGCTGTTCTATTCATCAAAGAATCCTGAAAAAAAGTATCATGGTTTCCACAAAAAATATTAAGCAGCACAACTGTTTTCAACACTGATAATAATAAGACATCTTGAGCACCAAATCAGCAACTTAGAATGATTTTTGAAGAATCATGCGACACTGAAGACTGGAGTAATGGAATAAACATTCTCAGACACACACATACATTACATGTGCAGATGTAAAAGCACCCACCCAAATGAAAACAACTCATAACAGAGTTAAATGCCTGTCCAAAAGTATGTGCATGCACAGACACACAGATTTGTGGGAATATGAGTGAATCTGTGCGATCAGTGCCAGCTTCACAGTGCACCTGCTCAGGCTCCAGAACCTGACCCTACTCACAGACATAGAGTGAGATCATCCTCCAGGAGCAGTGCTACGGAAACATTCCTCAGGAGTGAAACTGTCTTTCACCTATTCGGGAAAAACACTGCCTTTATTTTTTTACAGAAGCCCTTGTTTTGCCTGCTGCTTGGAGGCGAGGTCCCTCTACTTTACTAGGGGAAGTGTGGCACCCGGTTCTTTATGCCCCCCGTGGGAGAGAGTGTGTCTGTTTATGGGTAGGATGTTATGTCCCTGTGACCCTTGAGTAAACCCAGGTGTTATTATGCGATCAAAGTCCTGACATCAGTCTGGCGAGGAAAGCTGTTTGTTTTCACAGCATGTCTGGTCGGGGTGAGATGACTGAAGGCAGACTTCCCATTTACTCGGTTCCCACACCATGAGAGAGAAAAGCAAATGCAATGATGTCACGTTGTGTGCCTGATTCCAATTAAGTGCTCTATTAGCATGCAAAGCTGGCAAAGACTCACGGTGTGTGCTATTGTTATATTATCAATGGGTTCACTCACACACTCACATTTTTTTAAACTCCTAACATATCCAGTAAACGCTTTAAAGTCCAAATCAAGTCCGACTTTACAGGAATAGTTCATCCGCAATGAAACTTCTGTTATTATTTGTTCGACCTCAGACAAAAGTAAAATCAGCCACAAGGTAAGATGAGCCACATCTTGTTTCTAGGCAACGATACACAAAATAAAGCACTCAACATCATTTTCAGGAAGAGACAATAATTTCATTATATACGTGGTGAAGGACATCGTTTAATTTGTGTGCAAAAAATAGATTTTTCTCTTTCCAAGTGAAATCTGTGCATGTCCACGGTTACAATGATTTACAGAAAACTGTCGTAGGAGCATTTTTAGACACGTTTGAGATTAGTTTTTGCTCTTTACTAAAAACTAAATAGTTGGAAATTTACAAAAAAAAAAAAAAAATCTTAAGAAAAAGCCATAATGAAACTGACGTTGGAAAAGACATGCCTCAAGATGTTTCAAAATTGAGTTCCTTATTTCCTTGTATGTTCCACAGGAAACAAATAAGAACATTTTAAAACAACATTTTGATTTATGTTTATCCAAAAATTACAAATTCTGTCATAATTTACTCGCCTTCACATCATTCCAAACTGTATTACTTTCCTTCTTCTGTGGAACACACAAATATATAATTTAAAAGATCTTGGTAACCAAACCATTTTGACTTCCACTGTATGGACAAAATACAATAAATCAATAAAAACAAACAACTTAATAAATAAACACAGACATTTCTCAAAACATCTTCTTTTAAGTTTCACTGAAAAAAAAGGAAGTCATACAGGTTTGGAATGAAAAGAGGGTGAGTTAATGATGACAGAACTTTCATTTCTGGGTGAACTATCCCTTTAAATGGGCAGATCACCCAAAAATGAAAATGACCCCATGATTAACACATCCTCAAGATTTACTCACCCATCTTAGATGTACAGTAAATGACTTTCTTCTTTCAGATGAATACAGTTGGAATTATATTAAAAAAATTGTCCTGGTTGTTCCAAGCTTTATAATGGCAGTGAATGGGTGTTGATGTTTAATAGTCCAATAATAGAAGTCCATCCATCATTAAAAGTACTCCACATGGCACTGGCAAGTTAACAAAGTCCTCCTGAAGTGAATCGATGCTCTTTTGTAAGAAAAATATCCATATTTAAAACTTTATTAACCGTATTCTCTACCTCCCGCTAAGTGTCATACTCGCGTTTAGGACAGAGTGGCGTTCCAGCAGATGATGTAGAATGTAGAGCTACATAAGCTCCGGTGAGAATATGCTAGTATTGCGAGAACCAAGTTTTGTTTACAGCAAAGGAAAATCTCCTCTTGGCTTATATCGAAATCCTCAGACAATTTTCTTTAAAAATCCTTGTTTTGTACTTCTAATTCGTGACCGGTGTTTTGTTTTGCCAAGAGAGCTGTGTGGAGCACTTTTTTTTTATGATGGATGGACTTCTTTTATTGGACTTCTATTGGACTATTGCATATCAACACCCATTCACTGCCATTATAATGCCTGGAAGAGGCCGGACATTTATTTATTTATTTATTATTTAAATATACAAATATTGTATTTGTCTGAAATAAGTCATATACACCTAGGATGACTTTAGGGAGAGTAAATCATTAGGTAATTTAGATTTTTAGGCGAACTATACCTTTAAGTCAGAGAAATTAAATGATCACTTGTTAACAAGAATGTCTGTTTTGGGCAGCTATAAGCACAGATGTGTCAAACAAATCCTGGTAAAACATTAACGGATTGCAATGACTTGCAACGTGGGTAGCAAGTTACAGCCCCGTTTTTTTTTTTTTTTTTTTTTGCAGCAAATGAAGGACAGCCATGTATGAGATGAGAAAATCCCTCACATGTTTCCTATGACAGCTAAAAAATAAGATAAGGTATCATAATCAGTTTTCTGACAGCCTGTGGAGTACATTCAGAACCTTCCAGAAAATGCTTAAAAGTTGCTGGTTCTGGGCACCTTTTAATCGGATGCTTGTAAAGAACAAGATGTTACCTTTGCCTCTAAAGAGGAAAATACAGAAACACCCATACGTATCTGGCTTGGAGTAAGACCTCTATGATCATCTCCTCATCAATCTCATTTTCACAATTCCACATTTGGACTTGATATAACATGATGTTCTTTTCTGCTTTAACAGTCACAACGTGTCTGAAGTCTAACTTGGACAGGGCAACATAAGAGGTGGAGGAGGACAGGCAATGGGCATGCCTTTAAAGTGATACAGGGGAATGGATGAAGATAGAGGAAAACATAACAGGGAAGCCAAAGGCTGTCATGGTGCAAACACAGTTTGAGACTCCACACTATATTTGGTAAAAGTACCCCTAAAGTCGGAGGACATGTGTTCTGCATCAGTCTCTTTTATAGAGCTAATGATACACGTGTAAGCCTGAAATCATTTACATATAAACAAGGGCATAGCAACCATTATATTGGGGGATATGATCATTATATTTCAGGAGTTTCATTTTGCTTGGCCACAGTTCCAGAGTCTGCCACATAAAACGACTTCAAGACCAAACAGAAGCATTATCCAAAAGATTGCATTCTCAAAGCACAAGCAGCTGAGCGTTCGATTCTATCTCTCTCTTTCACTTTTTCTTTCTCCATCTCTAATATACATGTATAATACAATATTTAAAATTTAAGATATGATGTTTTAAGATACTTTTTTTATAGTTTTTTTTTTTAAATCTTTCTTTTTCTCAGTATTTTGCAATGAACCAAAAAAAAAAAACTTTTGTAACATTGTAAATGGAACATTTAAATTTTTGATCAATTTCATTTATAGAATTAATTTACTTAATTCAAAGAAGAAATCTTACTAACCACAATCTTTTGAACAATGTATGTGCTTTTTGTACAACAAACATAGCCATTGTTAGTTAATTTATTTTAAAAAATTAAAGAAGAAGAAGAAATTGGTAGCAAAAGTGAAGTGCCTTGGATTCAAAGTTTCTGATGTTCATCCAAGGTTATTTAACATATGATAATTCTTGCTTCATCCTGAAATCATTCTAATCATTACCAGAATCAACTTTTGCTCTGTCCTTCCCCAGCTTCAAGGTGGTCTTTCTCGTTGAACTTACAACACTTCACAGTTTAAGCTGTGAGCAGATCAATCAATCATCGGATATGTCTGACACTTACAAAACAGAGCATTTTCAGGGAGCCAAATGTGTGTCTTACATCCTCATGAAGCACAGCAAGTCCAGTATCAAGACCTGCTTTCAAGACCTCCCTGAAGAACTATTGATCATCTCTGTGAAAAATCGATTCACATCTGTGGCGCTGGTATAGAGCACAGTAAGTACCTGAGTACAAAGACCAGGGGGACTTGAGAGGTGATGAAAAGCACAACTTTAGAGTTGGAGGCCCTGGGCAGAACGCATTAAGTGTGTCTGAGGTGGGCTCCTATTTGGCATGCCAGGACCTTTCAGGTTAGGACATATTCATTCTACTCAGCAAACCCTGGCAGAACAATAACACAGTCTTCATCCAGGATCAAACTGTCTGATAAATGAGGATTAGAATGAACATACATTCACCCTGATGTTTATGGATAAATCCCATGTGATGTCCATTATAACCAGGATAGAGACGTGAGACACATATTGACTTATATTCACCTCAAACTGTTTCATTCTTTCAAAATTACACAAATAGATCAATGTCTAGAATCTAAAATAGGGTGAAAGCAGAACATGGAGGGTATTTCAGATCATGCTGCAGGTTATTTCAGATTATTAATGATTTAGAGGCCGAATGGGATGCTTTATCCAGAACTTTTCAAAATAATAAAGCAGAAAATACACGCAATATGTCACAATTATCACAGGCCAGAACGAATTAGCTATAAGCGAATGATCAACTGTTGAGAGTAAGAGGTGGGCATTCACACTGAATTCAGACTAAAACGCTCCATCATGATTTCATCTGACTGCAATCTGATCCCATGACACAAAAGAGCTGTTTTTATGCTTTTTGGCAAACTCTAGATGTCCGTTGTTCTTTTTAGGGAAGTGTCTTGCGTGCCTCCCTCCCACATGATCCAGTTGACTAGTTCACCTTTATCTGCTTTCTGCAACTGAACTGTGAAGCTAAATAAAAGTGATATTTGGCTTCTCTCATGGTTTTGTCTTGAATGATCACCCTGTCTAGGGAGTTTCTTTGCCTTCTGGTGTGGCTTCCATTCCCCGATAACAGGACCAATGGTGTCAACTGGAACATTCAAACACTTGGGTAATTCTCTAAATTTACACATTTGTTTTACTTTATCTCTGGAATGGTCCTTAATCTTCATTTAAACAGCCGTCCCTCAGATTTACAACCCTCAACTGCAGGGTTTTTAGCCATACATTGTGGTGGTTATTTTTAATTCACAGGTAGAGATAAATTTTAAGGTAACTGTATTGGGGATTTCCCTGCACAATCAAAGCCTCTGAATATCTTTATTTTCAACATAAAATACAGCCACATTATTTCATTTAGATTTCATATATTCATGTGCAGTTTCCATTATCACAAAATAAACCCTGGCAGGATGATCAAGAACCCAGTGTGAGGCAGAGGGATCTTGTTTCACCCCGAAGGGGTTAAATTTGCGATAATGACGGGCTGAATGTATATTAACCCGCTTATTACACAGCTACTTCCTAAATAAATGGGCATTAAGTATTTATTTCTCTTTTTGGTCTTTATTGTAGAATACAGCATAGGCAGACAGTTATACGTGGATATTATATATCTCAAATGTTTTGTATAAGCTCATTTCAAAATTACCTACCTGTCTCAACTTTGGAGTGATCAGTCCGCTCTGTCACCTTCTCTTGACTGATTAGATAATCAACAATTCTCACTCCGATTGGTGGCTCTGCATGATTCCATTCTATAATGACCAGTGAACTGCTGGGCTCGTATGAATGGGATAGCTTGAGCCTGGAGTACAGGAGTATAAAATCAAAATCGATCATTCGTGACTAAATGTTTGACGAAGATCAGAACTTTTACTTTTAAAACATCACTTGTTGGGGATATTCAAGTTATAAATTCCCTGAACTCACATGGGTTGAGGCAGAGGAGCGCAGGTCGGGAGTCCATCTGTGCCAAAGGCATTGGAGTCACATCGACACCAGTCATCAATAACATCACCTTTAGCAGAGCACCACAGTACACTCATCATAGCCTCCTGCAGAGCCTACATTAAAAGAAAAAGATGCACAGCATGTTATAATAATAATATTATTAATTATAAACAATTATATTAATCACATTTATATAAAACTTTTTTCACACAGTGAGATTTACAGAATAAGTGCAGAAATGTTCTCTACCGCCACTAGAGTGCAGCATCTACCTGGATGATTAATATTTGTATGGACTGCAAATGTTTTAGAGATGAGGATTGTGATTTATTTTTAATAGAATTATTAAAATAAATTTTAATTTGACATATAATTTATTTTTTTAATATATGCTCAAGTAATTATATTTAAATAAGTATAACTTTCATTCAAATGAAACATTTTTTTAATTATTTTTTTTGTATTTATTTTATTATTATTATTATTATTATTATTATTATTATTATTATTATTTTTTTTTTTTTTTTTTTTTTTTTTATTTTTATACATCTTGCTATTTTTAATGAAAATCACAGTATTGTGTCCCCATCACTATACTGGTGCAATAGGTCCCACACAGACCACCTGCCAAGTTCAACTTCACTAACACATGTCCACCCGCAACCTTTGTTTTCCCCAGGAGGTGTCCCAGCCTGGCTCATCATTGCTTAGCTTCAGTAGGTAACCTGGCAAGAGCTGTGGGGTGAGAGTATAACATTATGAGTCACAGATACCTGGTAGGTCTCGTTGCTGTTGACCAGTTCGTAGACTGGCGTGGCTTTAGTGATATTGAGCAGCACAGGTTCTGCAGGACGTGCAGGCCCAGGGCTCATGTGGCAGAGGTGGCAGGACAGAGGGCACTGGCCCTGGCTGCTGCAGTCCATGCGCACCCCCGCCGCCATGCGCTTGGCACCCGAGTCCAGCAGGCTGGCAATGTATGCTGGGTAAGTAAGCGTGCGTGGCTCTTTGTCCCGCTCCTCCGACTCATCTGATGGAGAGTTTCCTGAAAAACAGATTTCCACATGATTTAGATTTGAAAATTATAGTAATAATCATTCAGTTTTTAGAATTGGGCTGTTTACAGTACGTGATAAGATTTCAATTAGGATTAATGGTTAACAATTATGATTATGAAATGTTTATAAAATAATATTACAAAAATAATGATGTAAATAATAAGTATGAATATTATTATAATAATATAAATAATACATGTTTATTAACAAATAATATTATTAACACATAAATTAATAATAACATTATTAAATTGAAATATTTAAATAATTGAATAATTAAAAAATAATATTCAAAACATTGTGAATAATTAAAATAAAATTCATTTTTATATAAAATATCTTAAATTCTTATTCTAAATTTAAATGATTAATTTTTAAGATGAAATAATTAAGTAATTTAAATACCAAAAAAAAAAAAAAAAAAATGCTATACTGAATAATGAGATTGCATTCAAACACTGAATCATCATTTGAGCATAAAATGAACCTGTACATTTACTCTAGAAAGTTTTGCTTCTATTTTAAGCTTATCTGAAAATAAATTAAAATATAATATTAAAATACCACTATAAATGGTTTTGAATTATATTATTTAAATAATTAATTACATACTTAAATACAAATAAACATGCAAATTGCAAAATATGATGATTCATTAATTAAATTAGATAAACTTCAGACACTAAATCATCATATGAGCCTAAAATGAAACTGTATTGAGTAAAGCTTTGCTTCTTTTTTAAGCCCATCCCAAAAGTATATGAACTACAGGTTGCTTACTCTGCAGACCTCCACACACAAAAGCTATCATCAAGCTCAACAGCCAATTAGGGAATACCCTTTCAATTCAGCACACTTTAATAAAACACACACACGAGATTTTAAACACACACACACACACACACACACAAACACACACACACACACACACACACACACACACACACACACACACACACACACACACACACACACACACACACACACACACACACACACACACAAACCACATACAGATTTTATGAGCCAATAGTGTGAAAAGAAAATGCAGTGTGAGAACCAATTATTTCTTCAGCCTTTCACAATATCAGATAGGCTACTTTTAGCCCAACATTTTGCATAAGAGACACATGAGGAAATGAAAACGCAGTACCCCATAGTACACTTAATAATAAAGCAACAAAAGCACTGTGCAAAATGGAAACATATCAATCAGTCCTACCAAACCAAGTTTTGCTTTCATCTCAGTGAGATCCAGTTGCAAATTTTACTTATTTAATTTAAGATTTTAATTATTTGGGGAGAATCAAAGCAGTTCTTTCTTTCTTATTCAATATCTAAATGGGTTCTGGTCTGCAGGAGAAGTGGAAACAGTTATGCAGCTGACCTTTTGGGATGTAATGGGAGCAAACCGGCCCTCAAATCATCCTACCCACTCTCAAGCTCTTTACAAAATAAAACACTTTCTTAATTACTCATAGAATTCTAAATCATCTAAATTGTATCTTCCACTGTATTTCTTTGAAATAAAGCACTGTGGCTGTGCCAAGAAAACAAAAAGCTCTTTGTAAAAGGTTCCTCAAAGTTAATGGATTAAAAAGCCTGTAAATTGTTAAATTTGGATGCCAATCAGAAAGCTTGAGCTCCTCAGAAAATACTAATGTGTTAAAAGTGTTTCATCAAATTTGATGCCAGCTGTAGATTAAGAAGGCATTACCAATATTATGCTTAGCTGGTGCTTTAATTAGACAGTAAGAGAATGAAAAAACAAGAAGAAGTGGGGAAGAAGAAATAGGGAAGGCTGGAAGAAGAGAGCAAGAGAAAGAAACAGTGGGAGAGCTGCACACTCTACAGTGTGCCAATTTGCTTGGACATTTCTCTACAGCTCTGGGTTTTGACAGTTATGAAACCAGCATGATGCATTGCAGGCCAAATTAAAACAGGAGAGTGAAGGAAAACATCTCATTAGATAACTTTCATTTTAGTCAGTTGATTTGCATGAAAAAACACAGAAAATCTTATCATCTGTAGTGTCTTTTTAAGCTCAGAGCTCTTCTCGGTGAAGAAAAAGCCTTTGATATTCTCAGTGGTTTGAAGGATTGCTATTTATAATTGCATGCAAATTGTCAGCTGTGACAAAGGTGAGCATTTGGAAATTCCTCGGTACCACAAACCAGCATATTTTTATCACCACCAACTATAGATATTCCCTAAAATAAGACCTGTGCCTAACAGCCAAAACACTAGATGGCACAAGAGCTCTAGGAGGGGATGCCAACCACACATGAAAGCAGAAGGGAGGGGGTGACCTAACAAATTGCATTATCATGTCTGCAGGGATCCGAAAACACAATCTGCATGATAAAGCACAAAGATAATGAATATTGCTTCCCCTTTTCTCATGTTTTTGACAAGTATGGAAAAGGATGAAGCATCAAAATCGAAAGTCATGAATTGCTCTGCATGTAACTAAAATCCAAGGAGCTTTCAGTCAATAATCAGGATGTTTAAGCACCCCAGTCAAGCAATTTAGATGTGTTGCAATGCATCTAGGCTCAGGATGTATCTGAACATTTTAGCAAAGCCTTGACAAGCTAATCACACAAGAAAGATGTTGCATGATGATTGTCACACAGTCCTTATTCAAGCACCTGCATTGTTTGGAGTGTATGTGGATTGAGTTTTAAAATATCCAATCACAGAGAGCTCAATGCTAGTCCACAATAACATGTAAATACTCTTCCAGCCAGTCTCTTTCTATCTCACTTCTCCCGCCCAGATTTTCAGGCTTCCTTGTGTTCGTTTTATTCGACCGGTTTACACATGCAGCTGCTGGTCTTAACTGACATGCCCCTCTGTCTCTTAATAAAAGCTGCCGGTGTGGTACAGGTGAGAGTGACTGGGTTTATTTACCTGTGATTGGACCTGCCTGCAGACACAAAGAGCAGTGACATCTTGTTTGTGAGGTGCGAGGGCTAAACTAATTAATCTGTTGGCACAGTGTAGCTGGCAACGCTCTCCAGGACCTCGCTCTGCAATCCGACCTGACCTGCTAGGCTGAGGGGCTTGAATCTGAAGCAATTTGCAATAGATTCCGAAATGCCTCACATAGAAGTGATTGGGGGCTTTATTTTTATTCTCAAACAAGAACGATGAGGCTTATATCTAAGCCCTATTCCACAGTAATTGTCACAATGTGCACTACAGGACACTGTTTTGAGCTGTAACTGCAAGGAGGAGAGACTGACAGGCAACAATTTAGGGATTTTTTTTTTTTTTGTTTTAGTCATAGTTGTCTTTGGATGTCTTTAAATTTAGTCAATATTTTGGCATGTAATTAATTTTAGTCATCAAGTCATTTTAGTTGGCATCAATTTTTAGTTGAAAAAAATAATGTTTTAGAGGATGAGTGCAAAATGACTTTTTTTTTTCTTTCTAGATTTTTCTTCCTCAAAAAAACAAGAGCATAATAATATCTTGCAGTGTTATTTTTTCTCATCATATTTAAGTCGTGAAGGGAAGTCGTGGCCTAATGGTTAGAGAGTTTGAGGACTCGAATTAGCTTCCCACTTCTACACTCGAATTTTCACCCCACTTCTCTAACTCACTTATTCACTGAATGTGCACGTTCACTGCTGTGTGTGTGCACTTTGGATGGGTTAAATGCAGAGCACAAATTCTGAGAATGGGTCACCATACTTGGCTGTATGTCACGTCACTCACTTAAATATTTTCGAAATTTATTTATAATTAAAATAATAAAAAAAGAAATAATAAAATTATATTAAATAATAAATGTATGAGCATTTAACAACCATAAAAAACCATGAAAAAAGTCTGTCCATGATAACAAAAATATTTTTTTTTTCAAAAACATAAAGGGATTGTTAATATCTGGCATTTTTTTTTTCTAATTATATTTTCATCAACAGTATTTTTTATTTGAATTCTATAATAATAATAATAATAATAACAATAGTAATACACATTTCTCAACTTCTACAACATTGAAGTAATTAAAGACTTCATTAAAAAAACATTTTTAACAGCAATTTAATTTATGAGATTAACGCTCAATTTTGATTTCCAATAGCTGCAGGTTTAAGAGAGCGGACCACTGGAACCCCTGTAGCCACAGTGCCATAATCAAATATTTGCAGTCTTCTGTAAGTATTCCTTGGAGTTAGAGGACGATCTCAGCAACAGGGATTCTGTACCAGCCAGATGCAGTTTCCCGGGTCTTATCTGTCTGTGCACGGCAAGCAGCTGGCATGCTTTTCACGAGCGGATTACATGCTAACGGTGCTGTTTGCTCATACTATCATTTCCGCTTTTCGGGAGACATACCGACCTTCAAGCGCAGCTCAAAACGTTAACCCCTTTTAACTGATGGATGATTTAAAGGGTATGTGTAAGACTTCTGAAAGACGACGAAGAAACAAGATGAAATGCGAAATGACAGATGCATTAATCTGAGATTAGATTGGAGTTTTTAGCCTGGGGAGCATTAGATTGTATAGTGAGGGGAACTTTGAGACACAGATGGGCTCTGCCATTTTCTTATTTCACTTCTCTGTCCAAGGCTAAACTATTCTGAGTCTTTATACAAAAAAAGTTGAAAAATTGTCAAGAGTGCTGAAATATGCATTATATCTCTTATCCTCGCAGTGTAGGATGATCCAACCTATCTCTGATAAAGAAAAAAGGTGCAAAAATATTTTGAATGTGGAAGAAAAGCAAATTTTTCACAGAAAGATTACATTTTGCAGTTAAGATAAGAAACAGAATGGTTTTCTCTATATGTTTGTTACAGATACTGTTTGTAAGACAGGTTGTTTCCAGAGCTTCTGTTGTACGTTTAAATATATTATAACCAATAAATGTTTAAAGAGACAGTTTCCTCAAAAATTAACATTCAAGTCAATGAGCCTCACAAATCGTATGAAAAAAAAATGCATACAAGTTTGAAACGACATAATGGCGAGTAAAAATGGACAGAATTTTGGTTTTTGGGGTGAACTATCCCTTAACCCTCTGGAGTCGATTAACGCGTATACGCATTTTGGGGTATTTTTTCCTGATAACCCCGAAAAGAACTTAAATTACACTTTCAGTTTTGATCGTACAGATAAGAGCAATACATCAATCGAATCTGTAAAGGGTCTACTTTTTTTGTATACAGACATAATAACAACAAAACTTTGTGCATTTATAAAATAAAGATAACAAACAAGGTGTGCTGTCTGCAGCTTTGTCTGCGCAGATCTTCATTTTACAAACGCGTCATTAAAATGAACTGTAACTCAGTGAATACTCAACGAAGAGACATGAGAGAGATATCTATAGAAAGCCGGACATGTCTACTTTTAAACCAAACAAGGTGCTGCCGAAAACAAATATTCTGTGATAAAGTAATCCATATGAAAACAACGCAATGTCCGTTTTTCACGTCTCCCTTCATTATCTTCTAATGCGACCACGCCCCCGCACTGAACGCGCTTTTGAGATGATAACACAACAGCAAGGAGACTACGGCGACCTCCAGAAAAGCTGTCAGAGTAAACAGCAGTAGACTCTGCTTTTCCAGAGAACTTAACAAGCAATGAACAGCAACACAATGAAGGAACAACCAGCTGGTTTGCAGACAGTCATCCACCAACTGATAAGGATAGAGACACTGATTACAGTACCAACCAACACAACAGCAAAGAGACTACGGCGACCTCCAGAAATGCTGTCAGAGTAAACAGGTCGTTCTTTTGTTTGTCTTTTTCCTGTCAACTAGACTCATGAATTGCTAAATATTCCAAATATTTTCCTCAATACGTTTTAAATTCCACCCGGTGCTTCTATCAGAATTGGAGCATGCACTAATCCAGCACACACAGCGCAGCAGAGGCCAGTATTATTCAAGTGTTTCTGTGTTGCCGGTGTGAGAAGACGGTTCCACAGTTACCGGTCGAAAGATTCATTAAGAAGAGAAGTCACTGGGGTCTGGTTTGTCCTGACCTCTAAAATGAGTAATCAGGGCCAGGAGATGACTGTTCCATCAGGTTCCTGTCTCAAGCCCTCATTCTGTCACACAAACACATATACGCACAGGTCACCCCGTGTTGACACCATTGTACTGGCAACATTCAGCTCTCTTGGCTTCAGCTGTATGAGGCTCTGAAACCTTGGCATGATTAAAAACTTACGCAATTAGAACAAAATACATAAATAATAGAAATAACCTTGGGCTTTGCAAAGAGAAGAGTAGTTAAAAATGGAAGGACCTTTTGCTGAACCCAGCATATTGGTATGACACTGATGACCTGCACTCATACATAATACAGAACGATCTCATGCTGAAAGCATACATATTGCATGCAGCATAGCAAAGGAACGTCTTTTCAAGGTGGACTATGTCAGTAATACAAAGTCAACATGTATATTTACTTTGTTAATATAACATAATTAACATACTATAATATAGAGATCAGTTCATCTGCATGTTATTCACAACACTACAGTTCAGAGGCAAACTATCTATCACCCTGAAATGTATTACATAGCAGAAGTAAAATGAGTTCTAAATGGGACGAAAATAAGACTTTAATTGCTGTCCAGCAAGTGCTTTGTTAAGCTGTGAAGGAGAACCCAACAGCCAATGACAGATTAATGTGTATCAGCAGAAAGTGAGGACGTGCTAAATGAAGTGGCACCATTAGTGTGAAGCTGGAATGATACATCCATCATGGACTCTACCAATGAAGCCTGCATATGGTTTGAGTTCTACACCAGTGGTCTTTCAGTGGGAGAACAAGACAAATGGGTTGCATTATCAGGTTTTAATTGTCATTACTGTACAATGATTAACCTAGTTGTTAGATGTCCAGCCAGGTATAATTAAGAAATTATTCACCTGTAATATAAACATGATTATCAAATTCCAGTGTATTATTATGCATGCTACTCTAACTATAAAGTGTGATTTAACAGGACCATGGCACAGTTATCATATCCATATTTTAACATAGACATAATTTCTGTGAGCATAATGATTGGATGAAAGTAACAAAGCAGTGCTAGAATGTACTGTACAGCAAGTTGTTTAGCAACAGGCAACCAATCATGCTTACTTCATTAAATAGTTATGAGCTCTGTACACAGCAGAAACTGTAAAACAAGGGTCATGTTTTACTGTGTGTGAGAGACAAAAGAAATTAACAATGTTGGGTTTGTGATACTACAGTGTTAAATCAGGGTAAAATGAACAGTGTGAAATAATTACCTGGGGTTTAGAATGGTGAAAAGCACAAATGTACACTGTAAATGCACTTGATAATTTCAGGCATTTCAATTTTGGATGCTTTCATTATAATGTTTTCCATAGTAGCATATAGTATGCAAATAAGGCTCTTAATATGGAGATAATTTGAACAAATTTTAGAATCATAATGAGATGTTTACAACCTCTCCCTAAACAACCACCACCCATTTGTGCTGAGAATTAATGATGCTGGTGTACTTTCATTATTCACCACCGCACACCCACCATACAATCAGTCTCTCTGCAGCATCTGTAAGTATGTAACAACTAATCAAGCACTGAAAAAAATACCACTGTCATGCTACAGTAATTGCTTTGGATCTGTTAGGGATGTTATATTTCAATTTTCAATTACAGGGGCTCCACCAGTACATTGTTGTTAGGATGTTGGATCCAAACATTATTTGGATTAAGATGCACCTTTTACAGTTTGTATCCGGCAAAAGCACTATATCACTGTATAATGAGGAGACGTGTTAAAAACACTACAAGGATCACAAGGAAAGCTGTTCAAAGTCATTCCTCCATCCGACAGGTTCAACTGTGATGAACAGCAAAAATTTCAGACTTAATTGCAGCCAAATCCACAAATGCCTAATTTACTTTTATGCATCTGGTAGGTGCTTTCGTTGATATTGGCACTGACATTGTAAGCACCATGACTGACCAGCTGAGCTACAGAAGCACCTTTCTTTGTAATAATTATAAATAATAACAACAAAGAATACAATTACTTTTATACAATAAATAATCAAATAAAAATTAATAATTTACAAATATTAATTAATAAAAATAAATATATATTTTAAATTAATAAAAAAAAATTATTCAAAATAATAATATAATACATAATACATTTTATTCTGACACTAGCAATGGCAGTGTCATGGATTTGATTATGAGGGAATACATGAACTGTTAAAATGTATAAACTTGATTGCAATATATCTGTATATCATTTTTGATAAAACTGTCTGCCAAATAAATGATGAAATGTTAATGTTAAATAATAATAGCAAAGAGCACTAGGACAACTCAATAGCTCAAAGTCAATAGCTGTCATCAGAGAGCTCAGCATCTGTTTAGTAGTCTTGTTAGAAGCAGCATGGTTATTGTGCCATTTAATTTCTACTCCTACAGGAGGCAAACTGAAAAAATAAAAAATAAAATAAATAAATATTACAAATAAATAAAAACTGCAGTTTCTCTTGATGAGTCAGGCAACAGAGTCTGTTATGTTGCACAATTTAAAAAGCAAATTGATCAGCACGAAATATGACCCTGACCAGTTCAAACAAAGATGTCTTGAACCTAAAACACTTATTCTGTATTCCTCCTGGAGTCTCCTGCAGTGAGAGTTGGATCATGCGGTTGCTGTTGATTTCTATGTTCAGTCTCTACTCTCATCTCCCACACATCAACATCACTGCCTACTGTTCTTCATGAGGATGCCATGCATTTTGATGGTTTGCATCACATTATGCCCCTTGTGTGTGCAAGCATACTTGGCAATAAAGTTTTTCTGCTTCTGATTCTGATTCTTTTATAAATACAAGCATTCAAGAGTACTCTGAATTGCTCCCAGAAAAACACATGAAATGATCAAATATATATCTCCCCTTTTTCCTCAAATGCGGAAGTAAGCCTATGGGTGAGACTTCCGTTTCATTAGCCGCTATAGGTGCTTTAGATATGCAAGTAGCCATGATTATGGAGAACAGAACTGAGATTCAATAAAGTATTTCTCTCAAAAAGAGTCCTAGCAGCAGCTAAGTTTCAAGATGTGTCATTATGTGGAGTTATAATAGTGGGTTTCTGTTTAGTGAGCTATTTAATGTCTTCATGCACACTGACCTGCTGCATTCCTCCGAAATTACGTTTCCTGTCTCTATTACACCTCTGCATGATGGCTGATATTGAAAGAAATATGCAGTTGCAAGTTTTATGAAAAAAAAAAAATTGAATTTACAAGCAGTACCTTGAACATTTAAAATACAGGCAATATATTCAGGGCTGCACATAACTGTAAGTGGTATGCAGGGTGTGCATGCCGTGACCAAAATAAAACAAATGATGTGTAAATATGTTCAGACACTAATTTTTTTAGCATAACCGACATTGTTGACAGCTTTTAATGCACCAATCACAGATTTAGATTGGACTAACTGTAATACTGTATAAGATTTCCACTCAAACCGAAAGCACAAATCTAGCCTAATGCGCTGCTGGTTTCAGAGCAAAAATGCAAAACTGATCATTCACTGATGCGCTTCACTTGGCAAAAACATAAAAGTTTGCTGATTTTAGGTTTGAAAAAGATGTAAATTCAGGCCAAAAATGACTGCCTTGGTAGTTCTAGTGTATAAACTGAAAAACAAACAGTACAACAGTCTGTCTTCCCCCTGTACCACAGAAGCTCTCAGCATAACAGCTGAGCATGATGTGTGCAGGCTTTCCACTCAGGAAAGGAGCTCAGTCT
The DNA here is from genome assembly GCF_018340385.1 of Cyprinus carpio. Taxonomy (NCBI): domain Eukaryota; kingdom Metazoa; phylum Chordata; class Actinopteri; order Cypriniformes; family Cyprinidae; genus Cyprinus; species Cyprinus carpio. Next base: position 17,360,849 of record NC_056573.1, on the reverse strand, counting down.
GGAGCTGGTGTGCGCTGCGGTGTTGTGCCGTGTTGTTGTTGCAGTCAAAGTTCTCTCAGTTGATGTGAGAGGAATGTGTTGGTGGTCATGCAGAAAAGCAGCCCCAGAGGATCAGTCATGGGTTCAGTGCACCCTTGAGACATCCAGGACCCTGGCCCGCTTGATACCAGCCAGGTCCTGATGTCAGATAAAATACACTGGCTTTCCCTAGCCCTTTCCATATGTCCTGCAACAGTGGCAGTGACCCCATCTAAAATTATGCATGCATGTGCTGAAACTACCTTTAGCTGCAGAGATCTAAAATCTATTTTCTAATAAAACCTGCCATTATGTATTATGAAATTATGGACTCTTGTTGGCTCTTTGACAAATTGCCTTTTTCCTCTTTTGTACGTTGCTTTGGACCACACACAAACACAACACACACACACACACACACACACCACACACACACACCACACACACCACACATATTGATGTATATGACTACATGTCTCCTTCTCCTTCATTTTAATCATAGACAATAAAACTCCCCGCACTTCCACCGCCAGAAGTTGAGAGTGTTTTACAGATACCAGTCCATTCAGTGATAAATCAGAGTGAAGAGTGTTCTGCTGAGATGCGCCTGATAAGTGAGTATGTGTGTGTCCTCAAAAGTGGGGCAAAGGAATGAGGAATCACAGCAATTGGGAGATGGTGGACGGATTATAGGATGTGCCCACAGTGGGGGAGCTTGTTACTGCGGAGACTCACACCTTCTGCACTGAAAGCAGACTCGTGTGTAAGTGGTAGTCCAGTTTAGCAACCGTAATACACCCCCCCCCATCATGTTAAACCCACACTGGCTACACAATGCTCTCAGCGTTTGCGAAGCCGCTTGATACCTCAGCACCACCGTTCTACCACTGGAGCTGTAATTAACATAGAACTTATCACGTGAAAAACACCACCTGCCACGATGGGTCTCTTCTGAGTCACAGCACAAATTAGTGAGTTCCAGATAGTTGGTTCTGAAAGAATGGGGCGTGTTGGTGCAAAACATCAGTCTGTTGTCCTGCCACTGTTGTATTGCCCATATGAGGGTGGCCATGACAGCGAGAGAGAATCCATGACTGCACACACAGCGTGCACAGTGCCAAAAGTGTGGGACATTCCCCCATAAAATTAAGCGACAAATAGATGCGACAATATAAATTGTTTTGTGAACGAAAGTCTGCAGCATGCTTCAGATAGTTGCTGTTTCCCCCACAACATGAACCCTCTGAAGTCCTCCTTAGTCTGTATTAAAAAGCATTTCTAATTTAGCCAGACCCAGTTCACTAATGCATATCAATGACAAGGAAATTTTTGAAAGATGACAGCATGGGATTAACGTGCCACCTCACTCCTCTGTTTCACATCCTTGAAACAAACCTAGTAGTTGTACAAGCACTGATGATGTAAATGGACATCACCAAAGACATTTTTTTTTTTCTTTGGGCCTGTTTTGGAAGTCTATATGTGCTCTACTGCTCAACAACGGCTGTATTTATGTGCATCGCAAAAAAATACCCGTTAAAAAACTAAATCTGAAATACCTCCCTCCCCCCTCACATTACAAGTGGTTTACAATAAGGCTTTATGACGTATTGGTAACTTTTTAGTTTGTATTTTCTGTCACACACCAGTTTAAAAATTGTCATCCCCCTCCCATCACCCGTGTTTATGCCTGGTGCTGGTGTATAACCTGAATCTGTCACAAAGGCATGATACTGCACAAAAGCGGTTTCAGTGTCACCACCGATACCTCAGAAGAAATCATTATGAATATGCAGATATCCGAGTTTAAAACTATACATAATAAATACAACTCTTAAGCAGTTAAAATTTCATGTTAGGAACCTAAATTGAAACCTCAGTCTGAACTTTAAATTAATTTTATTTTTTCAACCGATGTCACAAAGCCACTATGGTCAGAACGATCAGAAAATCAATCTGATTGCATATCAAAGGCATGTATAAACACTTAAGTCAGTCAAGCAGTTCCTTAGTTTTCCGGTATACAGGTGACATGTATAGGTTTTTTTTTTTTTTGTTTTTTTACTGTGCAGTAAACTGTCGTGCTGCACCAATGGTTTACTGAAAGCTCAATTGCCCTTTGTTGCATTAAGAAATGGAGAGTGCTCCCTTATTTTCATTATGCGTGTGTCAACCACGGATGGGTTGGATGGACTATATCACTTTTTTTTTTTTTTCCTAAAATACTAGGTGTTAGCGCTTTTCAGAAGCAACAGTTCAAATACCAATTTTTCTCCAGGCATAACGATGTTGTTGCCTGGCAAGCTGAGAAGCTTACGGCTTACCGTGATAGGATGATACGCAAGAGGCAATAGTAGAGTGTGTCGCTGAAATCTTGAGGGGACTAAAGGGAACGGTAGAAATCTACTCCTTGCACAGATAAAATTTTGTGGTTCCTACCCAGGATGAACCTAACCTTGCCACTGCTGGTAAGTGGCTGGCCTTGATTCGTGCCGGAACTGGACGCCGCGAGATATAAAAAAGCAATAAGCCAAGGCGAGAGGGACTGAATGATGTTTACTAAGTAGCTCTGCTTTCCTCAAAATCCTTCTCTTGATTATATGGTATACGGCGGGCACTTTACTGCCAATTCCTCATTCAACCAGCAATCTCATCTCTACTGGATGTAGCTTTTAATTTGGAATGGACTTTTCAGTACAAAGAAAGAATCCGGTGACATCGATTATGGCCAGGAAGGTAAGTACGAAATTTCTACTTAATATGCGTCGTGCCTAATAAATTGTAGGGGTACAACCAATGTCAAAGAGACAAACAGTTAAGCAGCCAGCGGGGAGAAAATTCGTTTAATGCCTCTGCTTTGCAGCTGATACCCATGCACCCGCCTTGAGTGCTTTCCGGGAGATACAGAATAGCTTAGCATTGGGGGTTTAAAATATGTTTCCGTGGACAATATTATAGATGCTGGGATGATTTACTCTCAGCAACCTATTTAAGGTTGTGGCTGCTAGGAACATATGCTGAGGCTGATGGGAAAATTTTAGCCAGGCTATACAGTTGAACCTAAGGTTATGGGTTATGGTCCCCAAAGTTTGACATGACTTGACTTTGATCGGTTTTCAAGGATGGTTCATGTGTCAGGCTAGGCCCCCCAAAAAGGAAAAACAGGAATGCCAAAGATGGATTTCTGAGCATTGAGTAAGAATACTATCACTGATCATCAACATTAAAAGACGCAGTGACAAAAACACTCTTGAATGGAGATGTGTAGAACAATCTGTATAGCAAGAAACGCAAAACACAACACTAGATAAAAGAGGAAGACCAAAATATAATCTTGTGAACAAAACTGTAGTTTGTGAAATTAAAAAAACAACTGGAGCAATCCATGCATAAGCAAATCCGAATGCACAGTTTGGGGTCAGAAACTAGTATTCTTAAGCACTGTAAAAAATAAAATAAGTGTAAATAATAATACTAATATCCTATAATAATAAAAATAAAATAAAATAATAAACAAACAAATAAAAATATGTTCTGTGTAGTATTGGACCCATAGATCTAGTGATTACCATAAATGTTATTTCGTTTTCAAGTTTAATATCTGATTACCTGGACTTTGAACTCACGCATAAAAGATGCATATTTTTCATGAAGGAGTGTGAAGCATGTTATCAAACAGAAAATGGGAGTTTTAAAAAAAAAAAAAAAAAAAAAACATATAGCGCCTCCAAACTCCGGAAACATACACGTTTTTAGAACAACAAACAAAAGTTTAACACATGAGGGCCTCGATCTTTATTATGGGTCTCTGGCATCAGGTTCCAACCACCAGATCTATAACATTCAGTGTAAAAAAAAAAAATATAAAAAATTTACATGCCACGTATAAACAAAAATAATCTTTCTCCTATTAATATTAAAGACTTATTTCTGCAACAAAAATAGCTTTTTGCATTACTTTTTCATTATTTTTGTCTCAATCTTGTTTCTTTATGTTGGGTGATCTTTATCAAAGTGTATGAGTCCATTGGAATCTTGAATGTGAGTATAGCAGTAAAATTATGTGTGTACGCAGCAGGATATTATCCTGCAATGGCTGCTTTCAATGTAGCAACACTACCAAGCTCTCAGAATGTCATCTTTATTACCAGGTCTGAATTTCCCTGCCTGGTCTGTCTCTGTCTCTCTCTCTTCTTACTTTCTTCTGTGTCCCTTTTATTTCAAAATTCATTCTCTGCTCTGCCTCCTACCCCTCCTGTGCTTGAGGACACTATTGTTTATTTTACTTATCTTGTTCTGAATTTGCAGCAGAAACACTCAATAAGTGTTTTCAATGATTTTCCTGAAATGAAGCCGCAAAGTAATAGAGAATATATAGAAAATATCTTTGGGGAACCACAAAAGGGAAGATATTTCTATGAAATGCTTTCTAAAGAATGAGAAACTATATTTCAAGCTTAAATGATTTTCCACTCATCAATTCACTCACTTACCACACAAATTATTATTATTAGATTTTTCATCTGAAGAAATAATACTATTCAAAAAAACTATAAAAAACCATAGTATAAAAAATTTACGTATAATAAAAATACTCAGCAAGGGTACCTTAAAATGATCCAAAGTTACAGTAAAGACATTCACAAAAAGATTTATATTTCAAGATATTGCTGCTTTTTGAACGTTCTTTTAATCAAATAATATAAATAAAATAATAACTGTTCCGGTTTTCACAAAAGTACTCAACAGCACAAACTGTTTCAGCATGACAACGATAGGAAAATAAGGTTGTTCAAAAACATATTGAAGATTGTTAAAGAGATCATGTGAAGACTGAGAATAAAGGCTTCTTGAAAATTCAGCTTTGAGAAATATAATAGGCAATCTTTTATTATTATGTTCTTCATTTTTTTTTACATTTTTAATTGTTACCACAAACATGCACACAGTTACGTAGTTGCACCCTGAAGTTTTGGAAGACAAATCGTCGAAACAATCTACATAAGGAATAGCACGGATGATAGGCAAGCTTAGATCGAGTGTCTCATTATAGTTACCATTTGCACGTCCCTTATCCGTGCCCAGTTTCTCATTTCCCGCCATTAGCTAGCTGCTGACATCATTAAGCTAATCCTGATGCCCTTGACAGAACAGCCGGGTGGTGGTTGTGTGCCCCTGGCAGTCGGAGTGCGGACAAGGACAGTTTTGAATTCATTCGACAGCAAGCGAATAGCTTCCTGAGCAGTGGGGCGCGCGGTCGGGAACAGAGAACAGAGCCATTCCCTCTTTCCTGTCCATTACATCCATGATTTCCCTCACATCTGCCCATCCCCTGAATATGGTATGCGTCTGTGTACTATCGATTACACAAGGATACGATGGATAGTGGATAGCTAGATGCCCCACAGCTGACATACTGTAGAGATGCAATAGCTAAATGTCATGGAGCCTCTGCACAACACCTTACATTGTCTTTTCCACTTCACTATCTTTGGGGATCAAAGCATCGTTGGATACTATCAATTTTTAAATGGCGACTCACTCTCTAGACTTCTGTGAAACATATATCAGGTCCAGACGTCTTTTTGGGAAGCAATTGCAGACAGTAAAATTTCACATCTTTTGCATGTATTCTCTGAATTGGAATGCAACATAATTCAGTAATGAACGTGTCTCCCAGAAATCTGAGTGTGCAAATCAGATTGTACGTGCTTGGTTTTGCTGCCCCTTGTGCTGGTGTGGAATGAGGAGACGAAGCCATACGTCCAGGAGATTGACCAATGTTCTTTTTTCTTTGCGTTCTTTTAGTAATTAGACGTAAACTGAGAGGAAATCCCGCTGAAACTGAGAGATAGGAATGGCCTCATGTTCTGCTGCTTTATTGAAACTGATTATCTTGTGGAGAATGTACACAGGGAGAAGGGTCTTCCGTTACTTTGTTTGCAAAGTTTGTTTGTCTCTGCGTATGTCTGCTTGTAATGTGACACTTACAAGCAATTTTCGCTCTAATGGGCTTCTGTAAATATGATTCAGTAATTTTGGAGACTGACAATAGGCAATCCAATTACTGTCGTTATGCGCTACCAGTAAGTCCCTCCTCTTTGTACATTTGACGCCCCTCTTGTCATTACCCTGTAGCTCTGTCAAGGACATTTTATATACATCCCTAATACACTTTTTTTTTTAATGCCCTCTAAATGCAGCGTCCTGTTTTTCATAATCTGACATTCCTTACCAAAGGCCTGAATGACCCCACATATCCTTTTACGGACACAATTATAACTTAGATTAGGGTTTCAATGAAGCCATTCATTTAGTTCCAACCATGAAATCAAACACAGTTCCTAAATGTATCATTTCAATGCATCATCAAACTTGGTTGCATGATCATTAAGCTGAAAACATTGAAAAAGAAAACACAACCAGATTGGAAAGGAAAATAGAAAAAAAATAGTACAATTGAAGGGAAAAGAAAATAAAGAAGCCGTACTTTTGTCTTTGTTTTCCAGATACCACTTATGTAAAACCTCCTCTATGTACGATAAATCATAATAATATGCTTTATATAATTATTATTATTATTTTAAAATAACTAAATTGAAAAAAGTGGAATAATAATTTTCCAGTTAAATTGTTTAAATTAGATTTATTTATAAATACTGTATGCTTAACTTTGCTTAGGTATCACAAATATTCATTAAATGGCAAAGCAAATGTCATATCTTAAAAAATTTTTTTTTTTTTTTTAAGGACCAAAATGTAAACTAAATAATTGAAATTTATTCTGCATTTATCATGGAATGAATTGGGCATATCTTAAAAAATAAATAATAAAACAGAGAGAGTGCATTTAAAATAAGTTTATTTGATTTATTATGCTGGCACTTTTTTAAAAAGGAACTTCAATCATTTTCTGTTATGCTTTAACTTAAAACAAGATACAGCTAAATGAGTTATATTAAACTCAGTTTTCTCAAAAACATATCTATATAACATTTATGTGCGTATGCATGAATGTATGTTTTTATTTCAGTGCCAATGGCATTAGGGAATGCATTTTAACACTTGTCACTGTTATCTGAGTAGCTTACAATGCCATCTGAGAGACTGTCCCTAAAGGATCTTAGAGTAAAGGTAAATTTTTTTTTTCAAACATTTTTTGGTGGATTTGATCTTACAACACAAAACAAAAAATCATGTTAGTTACCAGCCATATCTTAAATGACAACTCTACCCCACCACTTGTCTACAGATGTGGAGCATTAAGAATTTTAAGGTGGGTATTATGAGAAGGAGCTCCCAGATGAGCAATTCTGGTGTTCATCGGGTCCGGTAACCTGTAGTTGCACATGTCGGGAGTGTATCCTCAACTGTATTGCCACACAGGTCATCTAAATCAATGCACGGACAGGCCCAGGGCATGAGAAGAGGAAGAGTAAAACAAACATCTCAGGGCAAAAGGTCAGCATGTTCTTGCCCAGTGAAAGCCTGTTCGGTATCCTGGGCTGGTACAGCACCATGCATGCTGCCCCTGGAGGAGCTGCGCTGGTATATTGTTGTGTAGTGCTGAGTACCCTTCACTACTGTTCCCCAAGGGACTGGACTTACCATCCAAAACACAGCATGAACAACCAACTGCTAAATATTCATTTATCTCTCTGCTTGTCTCCTCGGATACCAATCAATTTTCATAAAATTGCTCAAGTTTATGTATTTCCTCCATGGGTCGGTGCACTTTTTACACACACACAATCACACACACACACACACACACACACTACAACCACACCAACACACACACACACTACAACCACACCAACACACACACACACACACTACACACACACGTACTCATGCACAAAACAAGCACATATACTATCGCTCTAGTGCTTTCTCCCTTTGGTACAGATCACACCCAGCCTTACGTGTTTGGATTGCTATCCAAAGAATGATTCTCTAATGGTTATCTGACAAAGTATAGAGCAAAGAAAGAAGCTGAGGAATCCAGAGGAAGATCAATACTCTCGGTTAGTGAATTTTCCTATGCAGTACATCATAGTATAAAATCACAACATAACATAACATATGAGATGTTTACAAGGACAGAACATCATAGGTAGATAAGCATATGGGCCGTGGGGGGGGGGGGGGTATGCTTTCACTGAACCAAATGTATCTTAACACAGTCAAACTCAGACTAACCTCAATGTGTCAATGCTAAAGAAGAAAGTAGTTATAAAAGGTTTACATTAAAAAAAAAAGTTAAACAAATAGTTTGGAGAAAAAACAACTGTATCAGTACATCATAGTATAAAATCTCTACATAACGTAACAGATTTAAATGAACTTTGCCATCACCTAACATTTAATCTTTAAAAATAGCAGTACATTTAATAATATAATAAATGTTATCTTTAGCAAATCAATTAATAATTATACATCGTACTGTACATTAGGTGTGGGGGTTCTTAAAGCACTTTCACGATTCCCTGGGAGTCACGATCCTATTCCAAAACAAATTCTAGATCTACATTTTTTCCTAATTAATTCCTCTTCTGTGAAAAACTACATCTTTACAAACTTTAATTTTTAACCCAAATACCACAGTTTCTATGCTTTTTGTTTATAGTTGGAATCTCTGTATGTCAAGTACTACCATCTTAAAAATAGGGTTGTGAATCGTCACCGGTTTTTCACACATTCAATTCACAAAATTACGCTTATCATTATCAACTCAATCTATCACGATGCATTTCATTCTCAGTTTTCTATATTACTGCACATGGCTACATTTTCATATTAATTTTATATCAAATTTAATTTGTGCAAAATTTACTTGAATTTTTTAGTATAAGTAAGCAGACTACTTTTTAAAACAATTACTTTTATTAAAAATATGTGTTCTTTAAGTATCTGAAAGTTTCCACAGACAATAGGTTAGTTATGGGGTTTTCTTTTTCCTTTACATATTATTGCCACTTGATTATTATGGATGAGATCAAAGACCAGTAGCAGCTTTAACAGGCTGCATTTACTATAATGCCCATCTATTTTGATATATCAGATGTTCTGTCCTGCTCTGAAAACAATAACTGGACTGTATTTACATCAATTTCCTATAACCCAAAGTATTCGGAGATGAGACAAGTGCATATTAAAACGCAGTCACGATTGAGCTTCAGGACACAAACACAAAGCGCACGCGAGTTTCGTGCATCTAATAGTACTGCATTCCAAACGGCGTAAATGAATGCATATGTAAAGTTAAAACACACGCGGGTCCCAAGCACACACCTGTCAAACAATGCGCAATTCAAGAGTGCACACAAGCCATTTGTGAAAAAAAAAAACAACAACAGTATTTCAGAATCGATTTTGATATAGTCACTTCTAACCACCACTAATTCATAACCTGACTCAAAAACGGGTGTTGTTGTGTTTTGTGCTAATTTGGTTGTTGTATCCATAAATGAGAAAGTCCTTTACAATGCTGTGGCCTTGAAAATGTTGTTTCTCCAATGGCTTTGTCCCTGGTGTGATTTTTATTTGGCATAAAAAGCACTGAAAAATAGCATTTAATGTTGTTGTGTTCAACAGAGTTCAATATTGTGACTGACACAGTGTCAACCTAATGAACAATTCTCAGATGATATCTTTATAAGACTGAAGTGGCGTGGGGGCACTGCCTTAGTTCTCACACAAATCCAACTGAGTAAAATCAACATTTACAGAGAACAAGATACACCTATAGCATACAAATAATAAAGCAAAGAGGAAACAACTCTCTGAGGTATGAAAATAATATGCCAGAAGGTGCACATATTCTGTAACAATGCATTTCAAACAAGCTGTTTCACCAGCTCTGATCTTTTCTTTTCTTCTTTTCAAAGATGAAAAGGCAGTGCTGTTATCTCATCTGCCAAACACTGACCTTGACACTCAACCCAACAATATGTCTATGTGTGCGTGTGTGTGTGTGTGTGTGTGTGTGTGTGTGTGTGTGTGTGGTGTGTGTGGTGTGTGTGTGTGTGTGTGTGTGTGTTAAAATTGATTACACTGATTGCACTTTAAGGGGAATCAATGGGCAAAGTTCTGATACCAATTTAAATCTTTGACAAGTTCTGCAGGTTTCCCGTCTGTGAGACTATCAATCCAATTTGTTGGTGTTTTTTCCAGTGATCTTATCTTAAAGGTTTATTTCTTGTAAGTGCTTGAGTTTCCTAAATCATGCCTGAAATTCCTAAATATCATAGGCTAATTTTGGCTTCAGTACTGTAGCTTTAATTGTCATGTTTGTTATTCTAAAGGACCACCGAATGGGAAGATTTAACACCAACTTTCAAACCATGGCATTCTCTACATAGGTTCAGCCTCCAATGCATGGCCCACCAACTGGTGCAAAATGCTCACACTACTGGAATGAACTTTCTGGCAAGCTCTAATTTGATTGGATGACTTTATACAACCTTCAGGAGTAAAAGCACACAATGTTTTAAGTCAGTCTACTGAAACGTTTTGTTTATAGGGAGCCAGGTTGATAGTAAGAGCTTTGAGGCTAATCACAGAATTTTCCAAAATTCGCTAGACATCAAATGTTTGAATGATACTAAGACTTTTGTTTGAGAAGCTTATTAGTAAATCAAATACATACTGCCGTGAAAAGGCAAAAGACCATAACTTCGATTGTTGTCAAAAATAAGTTATTAATATTTTTGGGACATTCAAGGCATCCTTTATCATGTCTATAATTATCTTGAGTCAATTTTGTATTTTTTTTCCAAGAAAATAATGGGTCGTCTCACCCGGTACTTCAAAAAGCCCTGGAGAAACCAAGGCAGAACAGCGTATAACACCAGCTACCGCTCTTTCACTTTGTTTGGAATGCTCAAATTGACTTACGGCATTCTGACTTTGTTTAGCCGTGCATCAAAATGAAGTTATAATGAAGTCATAATGAAGCCGGTTTGGAGTTATATGGTGCTCTGCCTTTTTTTTTTACTGTCCATTAAAGTCATTTTAATTATGCATTTTAATTACGGTGTAGACAAACTAATTAGATAGATCGCGATCTACCAAACAGCTCCATATAACAAAGCACTGTAAAGACTAGATACCTTGGCAGCAATACGTAATCGTGAATAACCTTTAAAGACTTTTTTTTCTCTTTTTGTAATGCAGATTATACACCAGGCTGTCACTTAGTTGGATGCGTGTGGACTCGAATGCCGTAACATGAACAATCATAAAATCAGTAGCCTACTAACAGTTCACAATTAAATCCATATCCTATTTTTTCTTGTAACCCGATAAAATCAATCCATGGCGATGAACGTCATCAGAGATGGTTAATCCACAAGCATTCTGGGCATTATTCCTGCTTGCTGGCATTCACATCGATCCACAAGTCGTTCCTTTAGTTTAGGCTATTTAATACAAGGCAATATAAAAGCAACATGCTATGTCTAGCATTCTTTTACATTAATGAGCATAGCAAATATATTGGTATCCACGGGATCCACTCACATGTTTAACTTTTAGTCTGCTTGTTACGGTTAAAAACAAACAACAACAACAACAACAAAAAACATACAGTCACATTACTACATGCAGTAGCCTATATGAGATAGCCCATGATCACTACATTTTATACAGGTGTTACTATAACGATTTTGTAAATGGTGATCAGCAACCAAATATTGATAATGTGGAAGTTACTGCCTTTCGCCTTGGTGTGACTTTTCACGTTTTGCAGACAATGCAAAGGCAGAGTACATTAACTTTAAAATAGGGTTAAAAATCAAGTTTGAGCTCACAATTTTTAATGTAGATAATTTCCATTACTAAAACATCTAATTGTTAAATTTCCAGTGTCATCCCTATAATTAATTTGGCTGGACAAGTAAAAACCTTTAAAGTAATTTTTTCTCAGTTTCACACTCTAGTGAGTTAAGGTCTTTTGCCTTTGTAGGGCAGCATAGATATACACAAACAGAACTGAATATATTGCTTTGTTTTCGGAGTTGTCTGTGAAGTAGACTGCATTTATCATGCTACTTTTGAACAGGTAGAAATTATGTGTATAAGTACATTTTCTTTTTTTTTTTTTGTCTTTTTTCATTATTTAAATTATTTGGAAATCTGTTTTTTGTGGTATAATCTATTTTAGATGAATCTACTAAAAATGACATGTATCTATGATAACTTTGCTCTACTATCTGTGTAAATCTCAAATATTTATATTTACTTTATTTACTTATTTACAGCCAAAACTTTCTGTATCCATAACAAAATAGTTGCTATTCTGGGAATGGGAACTGAACCAAGATCTTAGGTTTTACCCTATAAACAATTCCATGTAATGGCAATTCAGTCATTTTGCAGGCATGTCCCCATTGGTTGTTATAACAATGGCATGCCAAATGTCAGCACAAACCTTTAAGGAGAATACTTGAAGTATGAAGAGGTGTAAGAAAGCTGGAAATTCATCCTGAGGAGCTCAGCTCACACGGTGCATCAGATAGTGTAGTATGTCCTTTATTTTCACGCTGCATACTGTGCAGTGTAGGGTATAGAATTGGTGCAGAAGATATGACTGGCTGTCACGTGTATAGTCCTCTGAGCATTTGATGTCAGCAGTTCCCTCCCCAAAACATATTTTTATTGTCCTATTCCTACTAACTATGGCATAATATGTGCTTGTCATTGTAAATGATAAACGTGTCATCTCCTGAGTGAAAAAAATAAATAATGAATAGCTGTAAATCTGTTAAATTTAACATGTTTCCATAAACAAAAAATAAAAAAAAAAAATATATATATATATATAAAATAGTAAATAAAGATTAAAAAAAAAAAAATATATAATATATATATATATATATATATATATATACATTAAATTCAGTGCATTACTTGATGGTAATTATTTGATATATATATATATATAAAATAGTAAATAAAGATTATTCGGGTATTTTGTACTTAACAATTTGACATTAAATTCAGTGCATTACTTGATGGTAATTATTTGTGAAATTTACAAGCACTTTCTAAATGAAAATTGTAAATGAGTGAAAATTTGTACTTTTTTATGTAAGAGCAATACAGTTATGATTTCTCCCATCATTATGACTTCATAATTGTAATTCTATTTACATTATTCATAATTCTATTTACAACACAGTTTCCTGAGTTTTTGTCCATCAAACAAAGACACTGAAAGATCGCGAATAAGGTCGTAAACTATAAAAATCAGATGCTCTCAGAATTTTGACATATATATATGGATATATATATATATATATATATATATATATATATATATAATTCATGTTCACACCACTGAGTGACAGATGATCAGCTTTTCTGTAAAAGGTCAATATATTTGGGGGTGAAATCATAAATGCTAGGTTGCTAAATCAGTGATACTCTCAGCTTGCCCTAGAGAGAAAACAGCATGATTTTCACATTTTGTCACATCTAAGACGTGCTAACCGTATTCAGAGCCAAACCCCCTGGCTGTTTGAGACATTACAGGCGGTCCAATGCTTACAGCAACACCTGCTGTCCTCTCTGCTTACACAGGCAAAAACATAGCTACAGCTTGCGGTAAGCGTATAGCAAAATGACTGCCTACTTTACTTAATCATCATCCCGAAGTACTCTGCGGAGTGTAATAATAACACGTAAGATGTTATATATCACATCACCTGCTGGAGTCTTTGACTGCATGTGTTTTCTGTCCCACCCACAGGCTCTGCACTATTGAACAAACAGGGTGAATGAAGAGAGTGAGCGGGCATATATACATTATTTAACAGTCCCTTTCCAATAGTCCCTCTGCTATAATAATTCCAAAGTATATCCATGAGTGTCCTTACCTCAGCGGATACCTCAGGCCTTGCTGAACTGACACCACTCGCAGGTTTTTTTTTTTTTTTTTTTTTGGGGGGGGGGGGGGGGGGGGTGACGCATTAATTATTTATGCTATGAAGAGTGACGCACACACACATACAAAATTATCCTACAGGTTAGGGCCAAAATGAAAAAAAGATTTCACATCTCAAATGAGGCTGCAGTATTTGGAATGTGGTAACCCAATCACAATATCAAAATTGAATGTGACAAGGCATAGAAAAGCGACCAAATCCTCACTGGATCCAATAATGGAGAGATAAGGTCACATTGTGAGACATAGCGTGTTATCCTATGACATTACATAATCCAAAATGGAGATTTTTCTTTGACTCAAGCAGAATGCAATGCTGATATCCATTAGCTATTATCAAATCAATAAGCAAATGAGGTCATCCACAGAATTGATAAGACAAATGAAGACCTTTTTTTAATGTATAATCATTGCGAATTAGGAAAAATATGTTTTCTTTTCGCACACCCTATTTGCATGCTTTCTTCATCAATTATTTGTGATAAAATTAGGGATGTGGAAAACTATTGTTCTGTTCCAAAAACCTAGCAAACTCCTCACAGAGACAGCATTTTAAAGACCACAGACAAGAAAGCTGTTCCAAAAAGTAATTACGCTGCCTCAGATACCTTTTTTTCTTTTTGGCCAAATTCCAAGGAAGCATGTATCTTTCACAGAGAAGACAATCACAGAACACATTGGGACAAGGTAAAATGGAGAGAGATAGAGAGAAAAAAAAAGCAGTTTTGGAAAAAAATAAAAAATAAATGTCCTAGAGTCTATATTCATATAAACTTCCATTTAAAATGTTGGGGTTGGTAAGATTGTTTCATGTTTCTGAAACAATCAAAAGTCTCTTTTACTCTTATTTGTTAACTATTATTATAACAAATATTCAAATGTTATTTATTCCTGTGATGCAAAACTGTTTCTGCAGCAGCCATTACTCCAGTCTTCAGTGTCACGTGATCATTCAGCTGATTTGGTGCTGAAGAAACATTTCTTCTTATTATTAATTTTGAAAATAGGTTTGCTGCTTAATGTTTTTGTTTTTGTGGATCAAAACCTTTTATCATAGTTGTCCTAAAACCAAAACAATACTCGTTCTTGTCTTAGGACAACTTTGATTAACTTTTTTTGATCCACTTCAAATGTTGACTACTCTATACTTAAGTTGATTTTATATCCATCAACAGCTACAGTATCTCCAGTGACCGTCTAGTTCTCTTGAGAATGCTTGTCAACTATGTATGACAACTCAGGGTATGAATTAATCCTCAACACTTCTAAAGAAAATATTGCAAAACAGTGCTAAAATTCTAATTCAAACAGCCATTTAGCTTTATTATAATTGCTGCCTTGCATAGATGAAATTACTGTTTTCAAACAGATTTTCTGGCACCCTGGAAAAGTGTTGTTTTAGATTAGTGCTTCATATAAATTTAGCTAAAAATGAGCAAAAAGTGCAGCATGTGTGGCTGAAACACCACATTTCAAACATAATTAACTTTTTCTCAAAGACAACTCCAATTTCAGCTGTTTTTAATTTCTGAAGCTCAACTGCTTTGGCAAACAAATGGCAAATTGAATCTAAATGTGATCATATATGTAGACCAATAACAACTATAAATATGTATTCACTATAAACCAGTTTCACTCTATAATAATGTTCATGAATTTAATCTACAGTATATAAGACAACAAATAGCCCTGTTTAACCCACAATCATTTTCACTTTTATCTGTAAAACCCCCTTTGAATCACCACCTTACTTTCAGAAAAAGTTTAAGACAAGACAACAAAATCACAGCACTAGGATTTTGACAAACTAATCAATCAGCGTAAAAGGCTTCAGACTAACTTTAATGTTTACTTGTGCCCTTCAAAGGAAAGCCCAGTAGACTGACTTTCAGCAAGACACTGCAAAATATCTTTCACAGAACAGAGCTTAAAATAGACAAAGACTGACTGATCATGATGTCAGAAACAATAACAAGTCACAACAGGACAACACTCTGAACAGCACACAGAGAGACAGGAACCATTACTAGAATTAGTACCGTAGTGAAGCTACAGAGCTAGACTATTTTGATTTAAGCAATGTAGGACTGGCACAGAGAACATTTAAAATTCAAAACTGCAGCACAGATGTCAAACGTTTCCATCAGTGAATTATGCTGCCTTCTGAATTTCAAATTACGCTGTAAATAAATAAATTTAAGATAACTAACACTGAAAATAGTTCAATTCTTTTGTGGGAGGATAAGCATAGCTAATCTGAGAATGTAAGAGCTTGGCTTTATTTCTTCTATTAAACCCAAAAGGAGAGACTTAGCAAAATGTTTGGGCTGCTTTCCATAATAAGAAAGTCAAAGATGACCAGGAAGACTAGACCTCATATTTGTTTCCGACATTGATAATAATATGACATGATGATAAAGGATCACGTGACACTAAAGACTGGCTGCTGAAAATTTTGCTTTGCCACCAAAGGAATAAATTACACTTTTAAATTAAATAAAGGGGCCATGAAATTGAGAATCAAAATGTTCTTGATATTGACACATATGAGAGGTTACTCTTCAATAAAAACATCCTGCAAGTTTCAGAACCCAAAACTTACTTTATTCTTTTCTATGGTTTTGAAACGCCTGGATCTGAAATCAGTAGAATCTTGACATCACAACTCTCCTCAGAGTGCCCCTTAACATGCTTTAGAATATTTTGTTATATTGTACAATAATACCAGTAAACTTGACATGTTGTAATCAGTAATGTGAAAAAATTCTCAGTGAAAAACAAATTTCAATCTCTTTATCATAAAGCTAGAGTATTTTTATTTAAATTATTTTTTATTTATTTTGGAAAATAGCTTTATGAATTATTTAGCTTTTTATCATTTTTTAAGCTTGACAACCCCTGGTAACAATCCACTTTTACTGTAAAAACAGCTGCATACACATTCAGCTAAACATCTTTTCTCCTCCAAATATGAAAGTCATACAGTTTTGCAACAACATTAGGGTGAGTAAATAATGAACTTTAAATTTTCAGTGAACTATCCCTTTAAGCAAACAAAATACACATCACAGCCTTCAAATATCAGATTTGCATGCATGCAATTTGCATTTTTGCATAACGCATAATTAGGTAATCATCTGAGTCACAGTGACATCAAAGACCCCGCTGGTTTTTCGGAGCTGACGGCTATCCGTCAAAACAGAGATTGGCAGTGAAAGTGATGGGAGCGCTCTATCACTAGATCTAATGAAATCAGCTGGCACCACCCTGCGCTCTGAAATATGACACCCACTCTTGCCAGGCCATTAACACCAGCTGTGTGTTGGCTAGACTGGAGCCGATCAACTCTGTGACACATGAACATCCCACACACACAAAAATGCTCACAGGTATGCAAATGCAGGAGTTATTGGGATGGAGGCACGTAGTCTGCAGGCAATTATGGACTAGAGCAACTACATTGTAGAATGGGATGCCATTTTTCAATCACATTGTTTTAAATTCCAAGTATAATTTCTTAATAAATTATAGTTCTACTTACAATAATAATGTTCTATTCTGACTCCAATAAGCTAACAGAGGCTCCAAAAATGGGATGTAGGGACTGTGTCACCTGAAGCACAATCGAACTGTCCCAACACTAAATGAGGCTGCAGTACCTGCAATGAACAGAAGAGGGCAATTTTGCTGCATCCAAGCTCAAAATGAAGGTAAGGGAGTTGAGACAAAAAAAAAAAAAAAAAAAAAAAATTCTTGATCTTTAATTTCTTCCCCTCTTTCTCCTCAGCGACTACCGCGCACTGCCTGTTGCAGTCCTGTTTTTATTGCTCTGTATTAATTAGGACATCCATTAGACGATTTAAGTCAGACACAAAGATATAAATCCCCTTGTTAATTTGGAAAGAAGAATCAGCGGCCCTCGTTATGATTAAATTAGCCAAGATCTGCCGGGTGGCTGGACCTTTCTGACATGATTGTGATCATCAGCTCCAAACATCGGACTGCACTTTCCCTTTAACCTCCATTAGCATTCTGTACCTAATCTCTGATTTATCACTGGTTTAAAGGTCTCCCTTAAAAACACTCAGCTATTTAATCATGATAATAATGCTATATAATTTACACAAATTGTTTTATACAGTATTTCAAATCTTTTGCACTGTGAAAACACACTACATTGTATTAAATCATATTCTGAACTTGAAGGTGTTTGACTGCATCCTGGCTTTGATTAAACCACTCAGGAACTTAAATGGGTGCATATTTCTTTGAATATGGGACCACAAAATGAGAGTGCTGTTTGCAGCTTACACATTGCTCCTTCAGATGGCTTTAAATGAGTATTGCCATTATACCATACAGCCATGCAAACCAATTACTGGACCAAAGGACTCCCTTGAGTTGGCCGGCGATACCATTATAGATCCCCTACCATGTGTAACAGTTGGTAATTGTGGGCATTTTTTGGCTTCCTCCACACATAAACCAGTCCAGATGTTGGGAAGCATGTGAAAGATGACCTATCAAGACCATATTACATTTTCCATTTGGGTCCAGGTTTTGAGCCAGGTTATGAGATTTTGTGACTCGGCCTCAGAGTCAAGAGGTTTCTGAATGGCAGCACTGCCATAAATTCTAGATCACAATGTAGTTTTTGTTAAAACAAGGTCACAAAGTTGCTGATTGAATTCTGAAAAATTCTGTGAGGCCACGGTGACATTTAACAACTATCCTGTGTGGTGTCCTCCTATTCAACTCAGCAAGAGTCATCTCACAACCACAGGTCTTATTTCCCAATACAGTTCATGTGTTTGGCATATGATGCAATTGTTTCTGTGACCTTTCTCCTTAAATCTGTTTAACTCAAATAGTGGTGCTCATCTCTGCACTTTAAAGCTGCTGATTACCAATCAAGCCAATATTACTTGCCATTGCAGCTGCATTTATGATGGTAAATTACATACTTCAAAGTAATTTTTTCTGCCCTTTTCTTAGTACAATATTTGTACAACAACACTTCTTTCATGGTGTGAAAAGATTTTCATTAAAACAAAGTTATAGTTTGATTCCGTTCTCAACATAACAAAAATCCAGTTGTACTGAATTATTTTACAAAAGCCCATTTCCACTACATTATGCTTTGGTAAATCATAATTATGATATACATAGTAATATTTATGAGATGAAATATAAAATGAGGAAGTTGAAATGATGACATAAAGGTCAAAACTATGACAAAAAGTCATAAATCTGACACAAACAAGTCAAAATAATCAATTAATCATAATTCAAATTATGACAAAAAAAAAAAAATGATGTGCCAGAAATGGCCTTCCACTAGTTGACCTATTGTTGCAGAGAAAATAAAACAAGTAGATATAATTTCTTCATCACCATATAAACTCTCCGTAGAGACACAAACTCTTTGACTGGAAGGGAAAGATTCTGAAAAGAAGAAGAAGAAGAAGAAAAGTTGTTTTTCAAAGCCATGTCTTTCATCAATTAGCCGAGTAGCAATGGCTTAAATAAATTATTTGTTTTGTTCAGTCTCTGGCTCTTTAATCTAACCTTTCAATACTGCCTTATTTCACACATTTTAAGGCATCTTTTTGCCTACAGGAGCAGAGGAATGCCAATGGAAATCCATTTTCACAGTGCAATGGTTGAACCGGTGAACTATGGATCAATGTCAGCCAATCACAACACTGGATTGTGTAGATAAGACACACTTCAAAGTACTAGTGGCCTTGATGAAAAGCCTTGCACACTTTGCTCATCGCTCTTCATTTAGCACAGCAAATCAAGCATCCCGACATAAACACACATAGGATCACACACACACACACATACACGTTGGTATAGCTGGTTTATGAGGACTCTCCATAGGCATAATGGTTATTATACTGTACAAACTGTATTTTCAGTCGCCCCTACACCAACCATACACCTAAACCTACCCCTCGCAGAAAACTTTGAGCATTTTTAGACTTTCAAAAAAAACAAAAAAAAAAAACAAACAAACACAATTTAGTATGTTTTTAAGTCTTTTGAATTACGGGGACACAGGAAGTGTCCTCATAAACCACCTTTATATTATAATACCTATGTCATACCCATGTCATTATATAAATTTGTGTCCTCATAAATCACCCAAACCAGGGCACACACACACACACACACACACACACACACACACACACACACACACACACACACACACACACACACACACACACACACACACACACAAAACCTATTCATGTGCAATAGTCCATAATGCATGTCTGTTTGAAATATGTACACACTCAGACTTTTTCTAGATCATAAACTGCAGTTAATATAGTATTTAGAAACTATAAAAAGATTAATTTATTCCTCCTTTGATCTGATATAAATTAAGAATGTTTTTCCATACCACATTGTGGTTGAGATAAATATAATAGCTCAAACTATTTGACATCTAATTAAAATAAGTGCTGCCAGAATAAATAAATAATAATGAATAAATATGTCTTAGATACATTCACACAATTTTTGTATGCACACAAAGGCAAGTAAAAATCAAACATGACTTGCAGCCAATTAAAATCTAAAGGAAATGCATGGTAATTGCCAACTGATGTAATGACGTGTAGTAAAAAAGGAGAAAAAAGCAATATGTGACTGGTGAAATGTCTACCCATTTAGCATAAAATAAAATAAATCTCCCCAAAGAAAAGATGTATACTATGTATTTCTGAATATTTGTGATGTTTGCATTATTAATTCATGAGGCAGAGTCATCCTAAAGTTTGGGGAGTCTCGAATTTAAATTTCTTAAAAGTGTGATTTGGAGTGAAGCCCATATACCATCCGTGGTCTAACAGTCAAAACAAGACTGTTATACATATAACATTAATGTGTAATATACAGTAACTAGAGAGGGGGGGGGGACAGGGTGACCATAAATTCAGCAATACAGGCATTCATTCAAATGCCAAGGACAAATCTGTTCTTTGCACATTTAGAGAGAGATCCAGAGGGCTCTAGGTGGTTTTGCTCTTCAGTTGAAGGACAATCTAAATTATCTCTGGCTAAGGGTTAGGACCTCTAACTAATGCTCATTCACCAAACCTCGGTCTACTTCTCTCCGCTGTTCAGGAGGATCAACAGGGAAATAGCGGATGTCCAAAAAAAAAAAAAAAATCCATGGCTTGGAATACAATTACTAAAGTTTTCTTATGGGAATGACCGCTAGGCTTTTAAATTCTTCATTCAGAACAACCCTGATCTTTACTTGTGGTTTAAATCTTATCAAATGTCATACTGTCACTGGTCTTTACAGATGAAAAACAGATTTTATCATCAACTTTCTTCTTAAAAAGGGCCAAAAAGTTGACAAATATCCCACTAAACTGGAATGAGTGGAGATTTAAGATATTTTCCAATTCTTTAAGCCTGAAGCTAGTGATGATCTCATGGCTGAAAAGCTTTTCCCTAAGGTCGATTAAGTCATCGGGCAGATTTGTATTTAGCTTTAGTTTAGCTCTTTGTGCTCTCATTCCCAGATAAGGGCAATATCAAGATTGATTGTTGACTGATACACAGAAAAATAAAAAACAATTACAATCTTAAACCCTAAGCATCAGAAGAACAAAAACTGAAGAAAAATATGCCTCCTTTGTGGTTCTCATATGGGTCCACAGATAGTGACATTTACTGATCCCTCTCACTCTTCCTCTCATCATTGATAATTTCCTGTCATTTCTCTATTCTTCTCTCCATAAAAAACTGCTTCTTCATAATTTAATTGAAATTATATATGAATGTATCCGCAAACACAGCTAGGATTTATGGGGTTTTGCGAGGCAGCAACAGTCAAGAACATGCATCACCTGTGCAAGTTCTGAAGGGTCAACGTGCCAGGAGCATGTACACTAACCTAATACACAGGACATGACTAGTATGTTTTTTTTGTTTTTTTTTTCTGACACTGAAATATTTTAGTTTAATTAATGAAACATGAGCAGAACAATTTATTTTCTTGAATCACCACTCATTAATCCATTCAATTTAATTTACACAAAAATGGTTTTAGGCATGATGTACACAGAAATTTGTTCTTTTGCATATCCTTGCATCTGAATGGACACATAGGCCTACACAAAAAAAAAAAAAAAAATATCCCAAAATAACCATCTCGGCAGATATTCTCGTAAAACAAAATTGGTTATGTAAGCTGATGGCAAAGCTAAATTTCCATCAGCCATTTTTCAGTCTTCAGTGTGACATGATTCTTTAGAAATCATTCGAACATGCTGATTTGCTAATTATTAATTACCTGTAGTATATAAACATATATTACATAATAGTAAATATTTGTTTCTCTTCCTTGCACACATCCTCAGGCAGTGGGTAAGAATCACTTTCTTACCCAGGTTTCCTGATCCCTTTCTCCCCTCTCTCAGTCTTTCACCCTCAGGCACTAGTGCCGCCCACTGCAGTGGTGGTGGGTCGTCCTTGGCCGTTACCCTACCACCTCACTGTCATACAGAGAGAAGGATGAGAGTGAGCAAAGAAAGAGAGAGAACATGTTTGGTTGAAGAGAGACAAGAAAGAGCATAGAGTATGAATCGTGTAGGAGATGGAGAAGGCGGGAACATGGGTGTCATAAAAACTATTCTTGTGTCTTTTTGTGCCCAGTTTTCAGCACAGCTTGTCTGTAAAATCTATATTTCATCTTTTGAATTCAGGATTTTATGATGTTGAGTTGGTCTTGCTATTAATAATGTACTGATCAAGTCAAATCTTACAGGCTTACTATTGCTGATCCTCAAAAAGCCATTTGTACAGGTATATCTCAGTGAATCTTACAAGAGTATTAGAGGAGACTCAAATAAAGTTTAAATACCTATTCAACAAAAGCTGTGAGGGAATCAATGTGAACTGTAAACTGTTTAAAGCTTTGTAGCCATGCTCTGTTTTTTTATTCAAAGTTTCAAAACCAAAGATGCGTTAAAAATGTACAAATTTGTTTCTAAATGAGTCTTTTAATCTGCTCTTGAGCAGTGCTGCAGTCCAGAGTGTACTGTACCTTCACTGATAAATGAAGAAATAGCCTCTTATTGCGGACATTATATATATATTTAACTCTCAAAAGTTAGATAATAACAATAATAATATAAAAAAATAATAGATGAATACATACTAAAAATAATATGATAAAAATTAAAATAATAAAAACTCATAGAAGCAATTCATTTTATACAAGTTATCACATAATTTATCGCTTTATTTATTTATTTATTTATTTATTTGTTTATTTATTTTTTGCTGAGGCAACATTCCAGTATCTTCATTTCATTCAGTCAGTCTGTGAATATTCATTGGCTGTGTGGTCAGCATTCCCCCCAAACATTAAAAAATGATTAGGTGGCACACTTCAGCTCTGGAAGGTTTGTGCTATTTGGGGCAAGGGTACAAGTATGGTTTACCAGCCGAGTCTGCTGAGAGCTCATTACCCGTACCCAAAGAGCAGGACCTTTAGCTAAGTCACAGAGGGTATTAAAACCCTGCCCTGCGTCTGTTCTCATCCTCACAGTAGTCCACAAGCACCTGCCTAGCACTCAGCATCTGCATTCACCTGCATTCTCAGAGTCTGTTGCATGGACTCAAGGGGTCATGATCACAGATTGCCATTAATTTATGGCACCCAAGTGTAAATGTCATTGAATGATATGAAATTAAAAAAGGAAGTGTTTCAAAAAACAATGAATATTTGTATTTTTTTTTAAAAGCTGCCCATGCTGGTTTCAGCTCTACATTTAATGCTGTGATAGTGTCCGTGGCCATGTCAGAGGCTAGCAAAATGAAGAATAATGGAGTTTTCATGTAGACTGAAAAACTGATTTAAAGCCATCTATCAGAAAAGCTAACATTCTTGTGAACTGCAAGGTGACGTCCTTGGGAAGAAAACATGGACGATTCAACCAAGGGAAACCATGGTGTTGGAGTTATTAGACTGAAACAGCTGTGAGAACAGGGCCATTATTTATCTGTCTTTATCTAAGACATCAAAACCCGTGTGAAGAAGGATGATTTGAATGCCCCTGTTTCAACAAAACTATAAGCATTTATTTGAAAGCTTTGGGCTACTTGCGAAAAGCATGAGGTGGTGTAGAATTGGGTTCAATATAGTGTATCGTCATCAGGAACTCATTAACATACAAATATTCTTTTACCTTTAACCACTAATTAAAAAAAGAAAAGAAAAAAAAGCTGTCATAAAAGCTGTTACATATGTCCATCACAACAAACTTTATTATTTACATAATTCACTGTGGAACACAGAAGAAAATACATTGAAGTACACTCAAAACAACACTGGACCCCATTTTTTTCTGAGACACATTTTTCTCAAAATATCAATGAATATAAACGAAACTCATACTGGTTGGGAACTAACATGAGGGTGAGTAAGTGATTACAACTTTTATTTTTGGATGAATCTCTTTAAAGGGACTGTGTCTGAATACAGAAGGCTCCCTCTCATTTTTGTATATACAGTACAGCCTCAAAGTTCTGTGATTTGTATTTTTAAAGTACATTGTGTCCACAAGGACTTTTTAACATACAGATGAGATAACGCGGGGATCTTTGATCTTAAACACTTTACCTGCGTGTGGATGACAGAATGAATTATATTTTGAGGTTAAGTTACATTGAGAGCATTGACCGCACCTATAATTACCGGATGGGATAGAAGACAGAAAGTGAGTAGATTAGGTCTAAAGATAAATCTGCTCTTGCAACAAGGTCATGAAGATTAGGAGGGTGTTTGAATATAATTCACTGAAGACATTATGATATTGAGTTGAAGATGTGCCAATGATAGGGGTCAAGTTATTTTCAATTTAGGAAAGTTTATATGTTATGTTATGTTATGTTATGTTATATGTTATGTTATGTTATGTTATGTTATGTTATGTTATGTTATGTTATGTTATGTTATGTTATGTTATGTTATGTTATGTTATGTTTAAAAAAAAAAACACACACATTTTGCTGGCTTCCAGTTTGTAAAGTTGGAAAACTTTGAGTTTGTTATGATGGATAGGTTGGACATCTTTATTGCCAGTGTAAAACTCATAAACATGAAGTGCAGCTAATTGTGACTTGTCTTTATAATGACAGCCTAATTAGTGGTTAAAAGTATTTAATAGAATGTTTGGATGTTAATGCATGAATAACAAAAATCAAAAAAATAAAAAATAAAATCATAAAATCATAAAATTTCTTTTCCCTTTTCTCCTTATTTGGAGGTACAAATCCCACAATGGGTGATCCTTGATCTACCACCACTGTGGCCTTGAGCAAGGCACTTAACCTCAGCTTGTTCCAGGGTAATAATAAGCTACTATCCAAAGTTGTTTTGCATAAATCGTCGGCTAAATGATAAATTAGAGCAACACTAATACAGTGTTCCCCCCGCTCAAAAGAGAAGCATATATTTCCATTTTTGTCTATGCTGGTCTATGCTTGTTAGTGCTGAGCTGGTGAGTTAACAAAGTTAACCAAGTTAGTATTGCTGGTTAAGCTAGTTCAGAAGCTTAGTGGAGACACCATCACACCAAATATCACATACAAACCACAACCAAGAAAATAAATAAACAATATATATAGTAATTATCTCTTTTCAGCAGGATTATTACTGTTGCCACATTGCCATTAGCACAAAACACTTTTAGCAGAACATGGTGTACTCACAGGCACCTCAGATACAGATTTTTTTAAGCCCAACAAAAGACACTTCCACAAATGACTGAGTGTTGGATTATCAAACTACAGAGAACCCACAGCTTTCATTTTGCTTTCATTTGCCTTGTTGATATCCCTTTCACATTAAAGGGGTCATATGAGGTTGCTAAAAATAAAATTATGTTGTGCATTTGGTGTAATGCAATGTATTTACTGTATGCAATTTAAGGTAAAAAAAAAAAAAACCAATAAAAAAACATTATTTTCCACATAATGTTCATTATTGTTGCTCCTCTATGCCCCGCCTTTCTGAAACGCGTTGATTTTTACAAAGCTCATCATTCTGAAAAGTGAGGTGTATGCTAATTGGCCAGCTATCCAGTGCATTGTGATTGGCTGAATACCTCAAGCATGTGACAGAAATGTTACGCCCCTTACCATACTGTGATGCCGTCTCCCGGTGCAACGAGACAAAACCAATAAAACCTGCATTTTGTCTGCAAATGTCTGCATTTGTGATCGGAGAAACGATAAACAACAAGCGCCACTCTACACTGCTCAAACCTCGCATTTGAATCATTAGTGGCAAATTCTTTAAATATAAAAATGGTACTTACAGACTGTGAGTCAGAAGCGCCAGACTGTCCTTGCAAAGTTAGAACTGCCCCACTTTACAGAAACAGCCTTTGTGCACAGACGCATTGTAGGCTATACTCTGCAGGTTCAGGAAACAGTCATACATAAAATGTGCTGCACACATCTGAATATTTGGGTTGAACTGTTCTGGAACAGTGTTGTAAATACAACTTAACCAATTATTTCTAGTTGTGTCCTCTTTTTGAAGGCCAAACAAAGTAGTTTCGCTTTCACAACCAAACACACAGCGTCACACACGGCAGGCTTGAGTGAGGAATGGCTGGCGGGCTTGAGTGAGAAACGGCTGGTGGGCTTGAGTGAGTAACCATGCATGTAACCATGGTTCCCTGAGAATAGGGAATGAGACGCTGCGTCCCTTTGCCACTCTTCAGGCATTTCTGCGTACGTCTCCTTCAGACAAGAAGTGGATGATGTATTTAACAGGTGCCCTTTTATACTCTTGTCTTGGCCACACCAAGTGTTATAGGTCATAGGCTGCCACCTGCCAATGTCAAGTTCATTGTCGTGTTTAGACTCATGCTTCAGACACCTGTTATTCCAGAGGCATTCCCCATAGTGGCCTCTAGGGTAGGCTTGCCGCGATAGACGGTGTTGACGGTGTTACCGTTTTTTAAGCCGCAACACCGGTTACATCACTTTCCCACCGTGACACCGTCCCCACCGTTGTTTTGATTTTTTTAAGTATTTGTTTTTTCTTAAATATTTATTTGAATTAAGTAAAAATAATAATTATAAATAAGTTCAGAAGAGAGCATACACTATACCTAAAAACTGAACGCAGCTACAATGCTGCGTGCCAAGAGACAGTCACATCACAGATCAGCATCACGGGTCAAATTTCATTTATCACGTGAGGAGAACGAGTCGAACTTTCAGAAAGGCAAGAGAATGGCGGAAGATTTAGTGTCAAAACGCATACATTCCCATACATTGATTCATTTGTGGCGGGCCGCCACAATATCTAAACTGACAGCCACAAATAGATTTTCAAAAAGGCTTTGACTTTGTTGAATAAACATGAGCACTGCACGTTTAAAAATCAATCGCACCGTCTCAGGTAAGCTAATAAATTAACTTCAAAATCAAACCGACTGGTTCTGCTGACTTGTCAATTTATGTAAGCTTAGGTCATTTTGGAAGGTTTTCTTTTATATTCGTTTCTTATTTATTTGGTTTTATCTTATTTAAACTTTGTGTAATTTATTTAGGCCTATTTTATTTTCTTATTCATTTTAAAAATGTTCTAATATAGCTTAGGCAACGTTCTATGGTTCTTATATGTTTGGGTCCACAGTTTGCCGATTTAAATTTTTTTCAGGCTATGCATGGTGGTATTTTTATTTGTTATGTTAATAAAAGGTCTGTGTTTAACATCAGGTGTTTTTTTTTTTTTTTTTATTATTATTTTTTTTTTTGTCCATTCAAGCTATTGAAGCCAAATTGCCAATTGCTGCTAATTCGAAAGTGAAAGTATAACGCGCACCCATTTATAAGCTATTCAAAAGCAAGGAAAAGAGGAAACCCCCCACTCCACGGTGATACCGGTATTACCAGTGTTGACACACATCGATTAACCAGTGGGAAATTTTCCTCACCACAGCAACTCTACTCTAGGGGACACAGCGTCTCGTTCCCTATTCTCAGGGAACCATGGTTACATGTCTAACATGAGACATTTTTATTGAAAATAGAAGAGAACAGACTAAGACCTTATGCCTTGTCAGATGACCTTGGTGCCTATTTCTCAAAGAAAAGCTTGTGTGGATCACAATGCACTTTTTCATGTTCACAGCACTGCTATTTCATGAATGCCCAAGGGTGCATTGTTGATAAACTACCCATAAGCATAGAAACCTATACCATCCTTGGCTAAATCACTCTACAGACCGTCTAGCCCAACTCTGGTGGTTCTTTATCTGTTAACGTCACACTTTTGTTGTCTTCCTAAATAAGTTCCATCCTAACTGAACTTGTACATATATATGAGCTCAGCTGAGTGGAGCTGAAGCATAAAAACTAGGTGAGCCTACCCAGGGGCCTTCTGAGTACAGAGCAGCGCTGGCCTGCATTCAGCTTTAGCCAGCCAGCTATCTCACATCTGCCCTTGCCCCCTTTTATTGGCTGAGCAGATGTGACCAACCTCCCAAGGGCTGTGTTGAGTTTTACTTCCTCAGCTCCTGTGCACATCCTTTCCAAATTGGAATTTATATTATGACAAAACCAAACTTTGGGTGCAACGTGTCAAACTTCTATGTGCATATCTAGACAATGGTTTATTTTTTAAATTGCTGCCTTATTATTATTTATTTAGCCATGTTTAAATATTACAACATTTACAAAACGTTTGCATACTTTATGGACAGGTAATATATTTTTGCTCTGTTTATCTCCTCATAAAATAAAACAAAACGGTGCATCCTAAAGCATAAAAATAGTGGTTCTCAACCAAGGGTAAAACCGATGCATCTTCATACAGAAAACATGATTTATCAATAAGGTAACACATCTGTTCTATTTTTAGGATAATACTTACAACTCAAATAAAAATCAAAAAAATATTTAATAAATATTGTATGGTTACTTTTTTGATTTCGACTAATGCTACTACTACTACTATTGCATAAACAAGAAGTCTTTGCACAAGTCAAATTAGTATTAATATTATTATTATTATTATAACAAGCCATTTTAAAATAAGTCTTACTATTTACAAAACAAACAAACATACATCTGTGCATAGTATGCAACTTTTTGCGCTTTTTAGTGAATGAGATCCAATATATAATTATCTAAACCAGCAAATTAAATCTTTTAAATTAATATATTTATACAGCTTACCTTTGCTGATGTCCTGATACTCCAACCACAGCTGACGTTGGACTTGCTTGTTAGGATACCATATGGTACAGGATTCCTCAAAGCCATACGCTGCCTCCTGGATAAAATGGTTGCCAAACTCTTTTAAAATGGACACAAAGTCGTTGCGCAGGGTGGCCCCATCCAGTGAATGAATTGCTGAACTGAAGGCTGAAGAAGAAAGGTAAAGGAAGAAGATATTTAGATGTGTGAGATGTTTTAGAATATCGCATCAAACTTAAATTTCAGTTTCACTTCAAAATTCAATTTCATCTCAATTAAAAGCAGAAGCTGCATTATAGATCAAACAAAAGAGAAAAATCCAAACTATGTTGAGCTGTGAGAATCACAAAGCTTTATTATTACAAGCTGATTTTCAGTGAAGCTACAATACGCATGAAGGATTCAAAACTTTACTGTCAAAGATTTATTACTGTCTTTACTTTCCATTTTCAATAAAGTTCCACATACTGCAGTGCACATGACAAAGCAAAGAGTGAAAACAATTTGTCAGTGCTTTGTGTGAAATGTTATCTGGAGAAACAAAGGAAGGATAAACAACAAGGCCTCACAGAGGTATTGAGTGCTTTTGTGTAGGCTGATGTCTGACCTTTTAATAACTTCTTTTTTTTTTCAAACAGAATATCCATCATAAAACTTAAATGTAAACTTTTAGTCACAGAATTTACATTTCCCTTGCAGTACTTTAGAATATAAAGTACTTGTGTTTACATGCACTGAAGACCTCTGAAACTTTTGTCAGACTACAGAACTCAATTTGTTTGCATGTTAACAAAACATTGTTAATTTAATAAAATCATTTCATGTGGGTACATGATCAGAGGAATGGTACCATATTTAAAAACAACGTTTTTATAACTTGCACAAACAGAAAAAGAAAACAACAATAATAATAATAATTAAAATATATTTTGCATTATTCCACTTCCTTCATGTCCAGGTTTGCAAATTGACCTCCAGTGAGTAAATGCAATAACGTCATGAGGAAAAAGTGGTAAAAATCAGAATTGAAAATAAATTCAATTTACTGTATAGTGCTGCTGCCACACAGATCTAAAACATTCACAGACATAACCGACTGTTTTTGTAACTCTTGTGTGTTTTTAACGTAAACTTGTGTGTGAATGAGAACATAGTTTAGTACTCACATGCTGTGACAGCCACTTTCTATTCATGTGCTTCAGATGTGTGCACTCAGAAAACCAGTGTATTTCTGCTTCCACTCAAAATAGGCATTTTCAAAATGACATAATAAATGATCTGTGGGGTATTTTGAGCTGAAACTTTACAGACACATTCTGGGGACCCCAGAGACTTATATTACATTATGTAAAAAGGGGCATAATATGTCACCTTTAAGTCATATGAAAAATGAATCATTTAATGGTAATGGGATGAGAAGAGAGGGAACTAGTGTGAGCAATATGAGAGCAAGAAAATCTAATTTTAAAGGTCACTCAGGCCTTTAATAGAAAGTATTTCTTATAGAACTGCACTTGGTATCTAACATCTGCTCATTAAATATACAGCGTTCATTTAACAAATTAAGTGAATGTGCTCACAGTCCAAATACTTGGGCAAAAATAAATAAATATATAATAAATGTTCTGCCTCTTTAAAAGTTGTCTTTTGTCTTCCATGAAGAATGAAGTGTGTCATTTTTGCACCACTAGTGTAATTGTAAAAAAAATAAAAAAACGTAAAATGTAAAAAAAAAAATATATATATTAAAAATGTTAAACCGTGTGCAATGTTTTGATAGCACCACTGTGTTTACAAAGACATCAACCTACAGAAGGCTTAGTTATAGCTGTCTCTGAATATTAAGCTTGGATGGTACAAAAAAGTATAAACTTCATCTTTAAATCCCCCAGTTTTAAACACTCACCATCTGAGATTAACAAAGCACTGAGAACTGCCTCCTTCACATCAGGCAGCCATATCTGTTGGTATTGAGTTTTTGCTTCATTACCCACCCAGCACAACTGACTGTAACAGTGTGGGCTCCTCAGTGAGCTCATTCCAGTCACTCAGACCAAATAAGGTTCTGCTAGCCTGAAACATCTTCTTCCTAACCACCGTATATGCTGCACTCTTGGTGATATGGATTTGTTGTAAATACTTGATCAATACATACATCCATGTAAACGGAACAAAAGTGAGAGTGTTTTACCTTGGGAGAGGGTCCACTGATTGAGCTTTACATGGTACATAATGGACCGCAGCTTCCAGTGCTGAACCAATGGGTAACCAGTGACCTCACTGTAGTTTACCATACCTAAAATAAACAGAGGATCAGAAAATTTCACAATTAATTTCAAAGAAATAGCAAGTAACAGAATGAAACATGAAATATTTAAGTAGAAAAACTGAAATAGTATTTTCTTGTAAAATGCACTCTTAGGGGGAAGTTGTGGCCTAGTGGTTAAAGAGTTTGACTCCTAACCCTAAAGTTGTGAGTTCGAGTCTTGGGCCAGCAATACCACGACTGAGGTGCCCTTGAGCAAGGCACTGAACCCCCAACTGCTCCCTGGGTACCACAGCTTAAATGGCTGCCCACTGCTCCATGTGTGTGTTCACTGCTGTGTGTGTGCACTTTGGATGGGTTAAATGCAGAGCACAAATAATGACCAACTTTAACCACACAATTCACTATAACAACTCACTTTCACACTTCACTTTCAGTAAATTTTGTTTTATTTAAACTATTCATCAATATTTTTGGCGCATTTTCCTAGAAGAGAAAGATTGTAAATTTTATATTACTTCAGTACTTTACTTTATTCTGTACTTTTAAGAATGTGTTAGCATAAAGATAATCTCAACGGTAACACACGTGGACTAAAAGCCACCAAACTTTAATTATGATAACACTAGGTCTTTAAAAAGAAATGTTCAAACAGGTTCTGCTTTGTGCCGTGTGGTGGATCCCTTAATACACTGACAATCCCAGTATGAAATGATTTTTGGAATAGTGTTTGCTAATCCTAACCCTGCTCAATTGGGTACATTCTCTGCTCTTTATGAGCGCATGACTGCATCGCTGCAAAATGCGCCCTGATCTGCTGTTGCTCCAAAATCACAGTATTTGGATTACACAAAATGAAATGAGACACACACACACACACACAAAAAAAACCAGACAGTTTTTCTGTCGATTCTGAAATGAGTCCTAAAAATGAAAGCACTGACTTGAAACTACAATAATAATACAGGATTTGTGATACGTTTCTACACATTGAGAATAAATCATACTTAAAAGTACAAAAATGAAATTTGTTGTGTCAGAAGATAAGTGTTTCATAGAAAATTCTTACCATAGAGGATTATTGTTAATAGAAGACACAGAGTAGCTCAGCAGATTTGTGTGAATGAAATAAATTGCAGCATTTTCCATTTATCATTCCAACTCTTTTTAACATATGAGGTATCGCTTTTTTACCCACGGTTACCCTGTGAGCTAAAATCTCACATATCGCCATATGCTGAGCGGGCTGTGTAATCAATCATCTCGTCTCCTACAGCAACTGTCAGCCATGCCTTGCCATCTAGGGAATACACAGCCATGTTTCAATTTAACCCCTTAATATATGGCAAATCTGGTTGGTCGCACAAATTCAAAGCATATCCGGTCTGCAACATGCTGGCTGGGCATTAGCACATATTGCTTTCTAAACTTGATCTGACACGTCTTTAAAACTAAACCCATTCTATTTTGTCTGTAAAAAATTAATTCCTCTTGACATTATCATGGATTTGCTTCGCTGAATCACTTTAGACCTGCTCTAACATACCAATGATTGATTTACAGAAATAATGAATTCATAATATCTGTAAGCTGTTGATAGGAGGAATCTCATTATAAACATAGCACAGGGGCTAGAGACAAAAGCACTACATCATCAGCTCAAAGCCTTTTGTCTTAATGAGCAGGACATTTTCAGACTCTTAATGAGAAAGACAGACACTGAGCGTGTTTACATGTACAGTACATGCTGATACGCTCAAAAACCAGACAATATGTAACATCATATAAACATCTTAAACTTTTCTGTTATCAAAGACTTACATGGTTAAAGCAAAACTCAATTGGCACACATTTTTGCCTTTTTCAGGCAATTTTTTTTTTAAGTTCTCATACTAATCTATTAGCATTATGCTAATATGTATACTAGCCTAACGTCTTAATCAATAGTTAAATCTTTATTCCACATAAAAAATAAAATAAAATAAAAATCCCAGCAAGGATGCATTGAACTGATCAAAGGTCAGTAATGGGAACATTAATGACTTTTACATTGTTACGGGAATAAAAAATAAAATACTACTACTACTACTAATAATAATAATAAATAATCGTTTAAACACATAAATCCCAAAAACAGTGAAAAGTTTGGAATAATTTAAATTTTTTTATGTTTTTAAAAAAGTCTCTAAAGCTCACCAAGTCTGCATTTATTTGACTGAAAATACAGTAAAACCAGTAATATTGTGAAATATTACGACTCAAAACTGTTTTCTATTGTAATACTGTATACAAAAAAATCTAAATTAATTCAAATTACAAAAATTAATTTAATTTTTTTTTTTTTTTTTTTCGTGATTCGTGGTCATTCAGAAATCATTCTAATATGCTGATTTGATGCTCAAGAAACATTTCTTATTATTGTCAATGTTTAAAACAGTTATTTTGGAAACTGTAATACACTACCATTCAACATTTTGGGGTAAGATATAAAAACAAATAATAAAATAATAATTAATACTTTTATTCAGCAAGGATGCATTAAATTGATCAAAAGTGACAGTAAAGTTCTAAAAATTATATAACAACGATTTGGGTTATCAGGGTTCTTTTTTCATAGTTATTAGTATTTTGTACATGTAAACACACTTACTGACTCACTAACACAGTTGAACAAAGAGCCCAATTCGTTTGAAGCATAACACCTCCAAATCCATACACTCCCGCGCTCTCTGGGGCAAAAGGCTTTCTGACACGGAGCATAAATGTGATGAATAAGCTTCTAAATGCGCTGCTCTTGCACTATCCTCACCTTGTGCAGTTCCCACTTAAAACCATCTAAAAGAGAACACGCTTGTGCCCCTGTAGAGTGCAGCAGTGTCAGTGCAGTGCACGTCAGAGTTTGGATAAATAATAACAAGCGCCCCTCTTTTCTTTTTACTCAACTAAATCCCCCTGCTTCAGAGGGCCATGTCTCCTTTTTACCCCTTTGGCGCCTAGCTCTCATTGTCTGACAGAATGATTAATATGACAGAACTTCACATTACAAACACAAGTTCAGAGGCTGCAGTCATCTTTGCCATTCTGCTGCATGCCTTTGGGTGGTGGCATCATTAGCAAGGAATGATCAGGCATGCAGGCAGACAATCAAGGCCCACACTACTATTTAAATCTGAAAGTGAGCACATTATGCATCAGTTTACAAGGTCTGAACAAATGTACACACTGTCAGACATATATCAAAGTGACAAGACAGGAGGAAATCTTAATATGAAATGGCACGCACTCTATTCCCTGAACAGTGGGGCAACAGCCCATAACTCATGAAGGTGTGGGCAAATCTCCCTGTTTAAAATCCTCTCACTGGGAGATTCACAGTGACCACTGGTAGTAGACATCGTATGTCCCATGAAACCCCATTAACAACGGCACCCTGAGTTCACTTTTGGATGAGCGAAGAAACGGATGACTACAGCAGAAATAACTGAACATTTGGACGTACCTCAAATCACAACAGGCTTATCTAATAGAGGGCTAATGGTGAAGCTGTGAAGTCGACTCAAACTCAGCACACTGATCAGAAAAACGGGCTAAAAAATAAATGTAAAAAGTTTCATGTTGTAACACCAAAAAATGAATTTTATTATGGTGTTAATTAAGTGAAAACAGAAGTGAATCAACATTATACATTAAGTCACATGTAAAGTATTTTTTAAGGGTAGTATCAGGTGAAAGGTCACTTTTTTAGTGTTTAATGCTGTGAAATATATATATAAAATATATTAAATATATATATATATTTTTTTTTTTTAGCCTAAAAACCAGTTAATTGCTTAGTTGTCTCTAGGATACTTGGAAACTTCACCTTTAACACCTTTATGTAAACAAATTTATCATTCAGGTAAGGCAACTCATTAAACCATCTGAGAAACTGACAGAACTTCTTTTAGAACTTTCTTTCAAATTAAAAAGACACCAAGATATCACATTTTCAGCAGCACAAGCACACATGTAAAATGAAATGACATTTAGCAGGCTGTGTTCTTGTGTGCTGTCAATGACGCTGCGAGGTGTAAATATGTGAAAACACAAGTATATTCTAATGTTTCTGGTTATTAAAGCTCCTTAGTGACATTTAAGTGTCATATTTTGCCTGACTGACATTTACCGCCCTAAAAATTAGCATACATGAAGGACGCATACTTCTGAGTGCATCCTATAATTGAGTTAAAAAGTCATACTTACAAATTAACACAGTAAACAATTTGGCCAACAGGACACTTTCCGTCAAGAGGATCTATCTGTTCTTAATATAGATGCTCGAGGAGGAGCGGACACTTCTTAACAGATCAAGGTGACACACTTTCCCTCTCAGCCACACTGAGGGACGTCTCTATCAGAATCTCAAGACATCAGAGCAGATAACTGCCTCTGTGGTTTACTGGTCAGTGGGCCATATGCTGCCACTCTAATTGAGAGGGACTTAGGGAGAGGGACTTTGTGCTGCAGAATGAATCACTGCCACTCTGACTGATGTCAGTGATCAACAAGGGTTCTCCAAACCAGCAAGACCACAGGGAGAACGGTTGTTGACACCACCACTGCTGTCTGTATCCTTAATTAGACATGAAACTATACACATAAGTTTCTTTCATTCAACTCATCACCCTAGAACTTCCAGATCCCCGCAGATGTTAAAATTGGGGTGTTTGCATCGACCACAGGCATCTGAAGGGCCACCCGTGAAGGATCCAGGGCCCATGCTGTGGCACCCACTGTATTAATTATCACATCTAATGTTGTCGGCTTATTAATTGATGTTTACAGCAGGAAATGGCTCCAGCAATTCTATGCAATTAATCAGTGTCAAAGAATAAATTAAACCCCAAATGTGATTAACATTGAGGACTGCACCCAAAAGTGAATTTTAATGGGGCTCCCTTTTTCTTTCTCTGTGTATACCACATCAAAATCTGTTTTCAACTGAAATTATGAATTTATTTCACACTGTTGTCAAAAAAAAAAAAAAAAAAAAAAAAAAAAAAAAATAGAATATAGTAAAACAATAGAAGTTGCTTAGATGATGGTTGAAATTAATGTAATATGTCTGTATACTCTTAATTCCATCCACAAAAATGGCAAAACTAATGTTTATTAATTAGGAGATGCAATTAACAGCATAAAGGTTTAAGCTCCTACATTCTGCAGAATGTTCACGCGCAACTGGATTCCAGTTTGCACAATTATAGAATAAAATATCAGTGACGTTTATGAACTGCTCAATTAGGTTTGTAACACAAGCTGGTGTAATACAAGGGACAAAACTGTCACACTGCCTTAGCAACTGTGCTGGGGGCATGTAAGGTAAAGAATAAGTCAAAATGTGAAGAACACTTTTTCAATTATAGCGGAACAGGCAAAGCTATTTTTACCCTCTGATTTATTTTTTTAATTGAACTGAATAATTAGAGGAGGGTATCATTTTCTTGGCATTCGACAACTGCAGCGTTACGGTAGACAGAAATTCCACATTTGTATATTAATAAGGGACAGATGCAGCAGACTAAACAAACAGCAAAAGCACAACATTCTGTCTCTGAAAAGCATGAACCATAAACAAAGATGAAAAGCAAATGTGATGTATTCTGATATCACATACATCAATTAAACATGAACTTCACAAATCATCCATATGATCTGTGACACATCTACTCGAAAACAGAGAATTAAACATCCAAAATGCAGGACTATTAAGCCAAAACTCTCCCCTACATGAAAATAGTGTGAAAATTTGTCAAAGATGGAAAATTACATGTTATCTTGTTGAGATGTTAAAATGTAATGCTCAACTAGAGATAAAGTTAAGGGCAAGCTTTTAACACCTTATTCTTGAATGTAGTTTACAATGGCTTTACAATAATCAAAATGCATTAATGCAACTTATTTTATGTCCTATGTTTCCAATAAACTGAGAAAACAAATGGAAAGACTCAATAAAGTTGCACAAAATGGAATTACGAGTGGTCTGAGCCTCTCAATATTTTACAGATGTTTTATGTACTATGAAAGTAACAAAGATATTAAGTACTGAAACAGGTCTCAATGTTTACCTGGCAAGTAGCAAGTACCGGGAAAATAACAACTTCATAATATGAACACAGAAATGACATACATGTTAATAAAACAAAATCACAATCCATGATGGTACTATAAGACTATTGAGCGGCTAAGATAATGTATAAAAAGATTTCTTTGCTGATGCCACAGGCTAGCTAGGGAACTGACTGGAAATGATCCCCTGGAGGTGTGACCTCCTCTTCCAATTCCAATTACTGACAGGTCTAATAAAGTATAGATAGCATGTGAAGTTCCCAATAAGAAGAAAACATCCTGAAGGAGCACCTGTCATAACAAGAATAAAAACGAACCGTGTTCTGTATTCTGAGACTACAACAAACAAATACTCAAGTGGAAAGTCATTAGAGTTGAAAGTCATTAAGGTTTTATTATTATTATTTTATTTTATTTTAACTGGGAGGTATTTTGTACTGTGGTTTATTGAAAAAAAAAAAATAATCACAGACTGTATTGCAATTAAGCAAATGAATTAACTACTGGGTCAACATGCTAATTTGTTTGATGTAAGCTTGCATCTCATCTAAAGGAGATGCAAGTCTGAAACGTTATTTATTAAAGATCTGCTTCCTGCTCAAAATACAGATGTGGTCGGGTCAAAGACTCCCTCAGGGATTTTTTTTTTCTTCTTCCCCCCTCAGTCTTTGCTTTTATGGACGCTTACATACAATTGTGGCATTCACAATTGAACTGTGCATGCCTATTTAATCATAGTTCAGTACCTGGATTGAATTTGGTAGTAAACAGAATGCAGAAATTCAATTTAAATCTTAATGCAAGAAAGCAAAATTAAAATAATTAAAAAAATCTAAGAAATTCATATAGCTGTTTTTAAACTAGAAAAGCAAAGTTTTTGATAGATAGATAGACAGATAGATAGCATACAAACAAACAGCAAGTAGCAGCACATATTAAACAATTAAAAACAAAATGAAGAATGAACAGAAATACTGAAATAGTGTTTTCTTATAAGATATACTCCAATAATATTTGTTTTATTTACAATAATTTTTTACAGTGTATATAATTACTTTGTATATTAACAAAATAAGAACACCTCATTTCCCACATTGCTTTTTATTTATTTACTTTTTTAATTACAATTAAATATATTCTTCTTCTTGACATTCCAATTCAAATTCCAACTCATGAATAGAAGGGAAGCCAAATCTTCAACTCAGAATTGTGCACAACCTTGTAAAACACTACAGATTTACTAGAGATGAGAGATAACAGATTAAAAGTATAAGCACACAAAGTAATAAATCACAGAAGACACAGACAAAGTTTTAAAATTCACAGCAAGGTCACCCATCAGCTCACAACACCACCTGCTAGACAGCAAAACTGTCCATGACAGAACTCAAGCAGAAATAACACACTGCCAAGCAGTAATAGCACGGTAGATACTCATCAGTTCCACTTCTTCCCGTGTAGAGACTAGGAAACCTGAAACTGCAAGGTGGTATCTACAAGCATGAGCGGTGATGAAAGAAGATCCAAACATGAAACAGGAAATCTCCTGTTCATTCGAACCTGCCAGGCCATTCTTTGGGATTACAGGAACTCCCACTGCAGAACATCCACAAAGGCCTAACTTGATTGGATCCATCCGATTAAATCTGGAACTTGTCACTTCTGTGCCGTCTTCAAGAGCTGCATTCGGGAGATTGCCCAAGCACAGCTAATTCTTAAGAAACGGTGAGAAATCCATGTGTCAGCCATTTCACTCAACTCTCTTTGCAGCCTCCTTTGTGTTTGATGATCAATGGCATCTATTCATCCTCTGCTCACCACCTGCCCAACCCAGCAGGCTGTAGCACTGGTGGTATTTTTGCATCATGTAATTTGTGTTTTGAAGTAATTTCTTTTAGTGTTTTTATTCCGATTGCCATGAAACCATGCTGGCATGTGCATGCCTTTGAAAGAAACCACAGGCGAATTGTATGTCACAAAGACAAGTATTGCTTAACCCGGACACCACCACCCTCAAAGAATCTGTGGCCATGAATGTGAGTCACCATTTGCATCAGGAGGCAGAGATGATTTCCCTCCTTTCTTTCTTCCAGCAGGAAATCTGCTTAGTGCCAATGTGCTTTCTACCTGCATTCCAATTAAATCAAGATGTATTTGCCTTTCAAAGCTTCTCTGCCTTCTTCCTTTCCCATTGGAGTAATTGATGGAGTCCTCTGGTCCTATGATGAATGACTTCCAACCCAGAGATGAATAGAAAGATGAATGCGTTGCCCTGAGAGGGTTGGGAGGAACAGCTCCAGGAGTGCTGACATAGTGACAAATACACTGACCGTCGCACCAACTCGCCCAAATCAGCAAGGGAGAGTGGCAGAGGCCTGACAACTTCAACAACCGCTCGGGTATGTGCCACTTGCATGCACCATACCCAATTACCTGAGCTAGTAGCTAATTTAACCTCAGGTGAGTTTCAGAACTGGCGGCTCGAGACAGTCAAGGGAAAAACACTGTGATGATGTATTAAGGGCATGGAAGAGAAACAAAAGCTTATCTTAAAACAGGAGCTTAAACATTTTTTATCCCACTTCTTAAATGCTGCCTCAAAGAATTTTGCAACAAGGTTACAACGAGCAACAAGAACGAAACTTCATTTAAAACTTGACTGTGACTTAAAAGGACAATAAAATCCAAAAAAAAAAAGGAAACATGAAATCCTGTAATTTCCCGCAAATCACATTGATTCAAATTGATTCATTGGTTCAAAAGTTTGGCTCCAATGTCACTTGATCCTTTAGAAATCGTTCTATTATGCATATTGTCAGTGTTGAAAACAGTTGTGTTGCTAAAATAAATATGGATTCTTTGATGCATTGTAAGTTTAAATCAATAGCATTTATCTATTCGAAATCTTTTGAAACATTATAAATGGCTTTACTGTCACTTCTGAATGGATGCCTTCTGAATGAATGCATGAATACACAATGAGAAAGATAAGGTATGAACACAGTATAATAATAATCACAAGGTAAATGAACTGAAGGAATCAGAGAAAACATTAATTTTCATGTTCAAGACAACTGTCATTAGTACAGTACAACTGAAAGGGATAATTCACCCCAAAATTTAAATTCTATCATCGTTTATTCACCCATTACAAACCTTCCAACATTTTTCAAAATATCTTCTTTTGTGTTTCCCCGAAGAAAGAAAGTCACGCAGATTTGAAACAACATTATGATATTATGTCTTATTTTATATTTCTGTTTAATTCCCTCTTGCTATACATTTAAATTGACTGTAATAACCTCCAAAATAATCTTGTATTACACAAAAATAGCTTGACTTGAATCAAAGTGTTCTGCTGGTGAAAGGACAGAAGATGTGCACTGCAAAGAGCTTTCAATGGATGTAATTACAAGTCTGAATGGTGTACACGTGTCTAATATGACTAATGAGTCATATATTATGCATAATTTGCAGTTTTTGCAATAGAGGAACTTGGAAAGCATCAGGTGCAGGAGTGATAAATCTGAAGGGTTGGAGAGCTCCGCACTGAACCACCTGCCTCATATGCTTCCCTCCCAGGCCTGCAGCATATCACATCACACTGCAATAGACAAATAACCTCTGTCTTCACAGCCAAGGCCTCAAGCATGACTGACAGAGGATGACTCTTCTAGATTACCAATTTTAATCTTCCTGCAAGTATCCAATATGACCTCTCATAAGTCTCACCTGATGCCATGACCATTACTGTATGTCTGAAGACCAGGAATGTCAACCATTGTTTCATTGAGCGAATGCACCTGCACTCCCCGGAAGCTCAGGCAATATTACAGACCCACACCAGACCATTTCATACACTTATGACCTTTAGACTGGATTACAAATTGGAGTTGAATGGTGGTTAGGGAATCAAGTTAGCCTTAATAAAATTGCTGTAAAATGTGATGAATGACAACTTTTCCTTCTCTAAATTTAGAACCGGGCAAAACTAACTGTTCAACAACTGGGGCTGGCAAATGTGTGAAGTGTTCATTTTCTACAAAAAAAAAAAAAAAAAAAAAAATAATAAATAATATTACAGTTATTATATATATATATTACAGGATATATATATATATATATATATATATATATATATATATATATATATATAATATGCTGTATACACATGCTGCTTACACTGCTAAAAAAAAATAATAATAAATTTTTCCAACATAGCATACCAAAAATTCCTCTAAGCAAGACAAATTTACACGAGAAGGTAATTTGTGTAAGGTATTAAGACTTATCATTTTTTGTGTAGAATCATACACCTCACTACATTACGTTGTTATCTTAATTTACTAATAAATGAAAATAAATAAATAGAAATTCTAATAAACTGTCACCTCTGTGCATGGCTATTCAGTGCTGTCTTTGAAGTATCTTAATTTGTACGTTTTTCTCATCAAGTGCTGAAAAATGCAATTTGCATTTTAAATCAGAGTATTATTTAATTTGATATATATATATATATATATATATATATATATATATATATATATATATATATTGACACCCTGGTAGCAACTCCAGATTATGCATCCAAAATACAAATTCAGTCTAGATTTTTTACCATTGCATAAAGTTAAGAATGGTCCAGATCTGTTCAGGGATTTATGACAAGATACACATGAAAAGATGTCATATATAAAGAAACACAAAGATATGCAATTTACATAACATTCTGTAGCTGGTAATAGCTGCCGGACAAAGAAAACATAAACAAGCACATAAGATTTCTATTTTGTTTGGCCTTTCCTGCTGTTTATTTTACATCAGACCTTAAGGACTATAATCCTTCATTCTTTGGCAGTATGATATGGGTGGCCAAAGCCAGAGGGGAAGAGAATGATGAAAGACGCCACATTCTGAAGCCTTATTTTACGGTACAGGATTTCCCCGCTCCTCCCTTTTCTTTCTCATTAACAGGAGCATAAAGTTTATTTAGGGTAAGGGGCTGCCACACAGAATACTTGTACAATGGTAAACCCCAGAGGGGAGTCAGATTGGTCAGCTAATGAGTCCTGACAGAGGCAGCAGCATCCAGAAGCTCCTGAAAAATGATTTTGTTAATACCCTCTCCGTTTTCTGCCTTTT
This sequence comes from Cyprinus carpio, assembly GCF_018340385.1. Classification (NCBI taxonomy): domain Eukaryota; kingdom Metazoa; phylum Chordata; class Actinopteri; order Cypriniformes; family Cyprinidae; genus Cyprinus; species Cyprinus carpio. Next base: position 17,318,115 of record NC_056573.1, on the reverse strand, counting down.
CATCATCCACATGATCTGGCAGGAGATAATGTGAATCAGTCAAGTGTTTGCAAGTTTTAAGAAAATTTATAGCATATTTGAACAAACACAAACACTGAAGATGAATGTGGAGCGTCATGACCTGAAATACTTGGCTTGGCTTTGAATAATTTTTCCTTCTTAAAAAACAATTAAATAAGCAACAAAGTACTAGAGGCTGTACTGTATTATGATGTGCAACCATATGTGCTGTGCACTGAAGCCAGGACCTAAACTGTTTTCTAAAAGCTGTTTTAGCATTAGAAATGCTGAATTAACTTGTTGTGATCATGCTAAGCAGTCCAAGTGAAGAGAGTTAATATTATGGATTTAGCAGCAAAGAAGAGGAATTACTTAAATACAGTCAAAGGTAAGATTAACAGACTTATTTAATCAAGACAAACATTTATAATCTCTAAGACGAATAGGAAGTTTCCAAAAACATTTGGATTGACAAAATGACAGTTTGTTTATATAGCTCTTGATAGAAAATAGTATACAAACAAACCATGCAAAACAATACCAAATATACAGTATAAAATGCAAACCACACACTTTCTTTTTGGTCTTCTACTGAAATATACAAAATATGACTCAGCACTCTGAGCCAACAGAACATAACACCAAGCTCTTCTGTGCAGGAGTCATTGACTGACAAGATAAAGCCTCTTAGCCTGTTATTTCATGAGGTGGCCTCAGTGAAGCAGTTATAATATTTATCATAAGATATTGTCACTCAGCTTATGCAACACTGCTAGCGCCAACACCATCAAACAGCACTGCTTCTCAAATAAATAAGGTAACAGATTACACAATTCATCGAGAGAGAGAGAGAGAGAGAGAGAGAGAGAGAGAGAGAGAGAGAGAGAGAGAGTGGGTTTGTGTGTGTGTGTGTGTGTGTGTGTGTGTGTGTGTATGCTGAGATGCTGAGTGATTGATCAGGAATTTATAAGTTCTTACCAGTCAAATACTCTGGATCAGGCACTGGGTCAGACAGCTCCTCATGACACTGGGCTTCAGTGGGCACAGATGCAACCACCATGCCATCCGGGAGCTGCTGCTCGATGCCACGGGCAAAGTTCTTCTGCCTACACAGCAGAAGATAGAGGAGACAATCTACTCAAAACACAGTCTCATGTTCATCCATGTGTCAATCACACAAAGCCTACATTTCTGGCACATCATTGTAGCAAAATCTATAGAAAAATATATGAGCATGCCTTTCTTCATTGTTCGTTAAAAGCACATATATTAGTGTTTACTGGCTATTTAGTTGTACATTATCCATTTTTTTAAAATTATTCTCTTCATTTAGCATTTAATGTTCAAATGTCTTTCATTTTATTGATCAAATTGCCATGAAACACCACCTTTTTTGCAATTAGCAAGTCATTTAAATATTTTTTTAATAAAATGTATACAAAATATATTAAAATATTAGGCAATGGCTTAAAGTGTTTGCATGTTATTTAAGTGCACTAAGTGCAAATAGCAATATTTTCTTTGCACTAAGTGTAAATGTTGTTAGATGCAATTTATATAATTATACCTATTTCAAATAGTGGCAAATAATATTTTCACCTCAGCATATTAATGTACACTGAATAACAGTATGCTACATATTCAGTGTATATGATTATATTTATTAAAATCATAAATTAATGCTGGCTTATTGTGAACTTGAGGTGGATTTGAACTTTTGACAGTCACTATTTGCACTTAGTGGAAATAGACATTCTATTTATTTGTTAATATTTGGTTTAGATAAAATATAATTTAAAACGAAGGATTGTAAGTGGATAGGATATATTTGAAATGGTGTTAAGAGATTATTTTCCATAAAATGGCATAAATAGCATGGGAAAGCATTAAAAAAAAGGTAGAGCAGCTCAAAGAGACAAAGAAAAAGCAAACCGAAAAAAAGCAGTGCACAAAAGAATGACTATATCTAAATTAGATCTGCTGAAGTACTATAGTCTTGAGGAAAAAGTAAGAAAATATAGTTTGAGTTTAAACAAGAAGATATATATATATATGCTAGATATAGTTTCATTTCAAAGTGATGTGAGCAAATAATAAGTATGCATTGGAGAGAAGGACTGATGGAAAGTGATAAACTGACACAACAGCAAAAGACGCAAATATGCACAAACTCTGCATTCTGCATAGAAGCTCTGAGTCAATATCTCTCTATGTATCTTAAGTTAGATCAAGGTTAAAGTATTCTGGGACCGAGTGTAGACGTGTGGAAATTGAACAATGCGAAACAAAAAAATGTATGTCAAATAAAAGTATGAATAAAAGGAGAATAGGACAATATAGAATAAACTCTTTCCTTTTCAAGGCAAAATAAGCACCTAGAAAGCACACCAGGGAAATATATAGAATGTAACATAATTCTAGAATGATGCCTACAAGAGCATCTACTGTAGTAAATGAGCAAGCATTCAGAAAATTGTAACAGGCAACATTATACAATCTAAATCTTTCTTCAAGCATTACTGTCATATCTAATTTATAAAATGGACTTGGATGAAAGAATTATATTATCTCTGAATAAACAGCACTGTATAAATAATTGGGCTTAAATGGGAGTGAAAAAAAAGCCAGAGGCTTGCAATATGTGCTTCATCTTAATATGAGAATGAAAAGTGGCTGAAGTGGAACAGACTGTCATTTATGTTCGACAAACTGTCATATACGTGAAGGTCTACAGTGCTAAATAAATACCCCCGCTTCCTGGATGACTCAAAATGTTTTGAGTTTTCTATTTATAAAGAAAACAGCCATTTACTTGGCTAAATAATAGTAATAGCCACAATTATTTGTAACCCAGAACATTACAAATCAGATTCTACTGATGTATATTAGATTGTAGGTTTTCCAGGGCAAATTAAATCTGGCATAAACCTCAAAAACTGTTCCCAAATACGCCCTCTTGGGTGCGCTGGAAGGTCCGCTGGAGCAAATTCTGCAGAAATTTCTTTTAGCACCGGGTTGATTTCCTCCCCACATCTAATAAAAATGTAAAAAAGTTGTTCCTCTTGTCAAACTTGAAGCTCACACTTTAATAGATACTTGCATATTGAAATATTAATAGCTCTGCATTATTGCTTGTCAAAGTCACATCTGATAAAAAGGTTCAGTTCCCCATGGAGCTGGTCCAGCTAAATAGAAATGTGCATTAAATTTAGGGGCCAGTAATTTTAATAAAAATGATGCATGCGGCTCTAAAGTTTCTGATTTTTTTTTACCAGGGAACAATTGCGGCTATAACCCCAGTGAATTAAAATGTGAGTTAATTTTGGTGCATAGTAATAATAACAATAAAGCATTCGAACATATAAATGTATTACAAAAATAAACTATTAAACAGACAAACTTGCATGTTGTCTAAAGCTTTCAATGCTTGTTACTTTCCCTGTGTAATTTTCTAAAAATATAGACTGCAGACAGAAAAGTCTCAGTCGCGACGTGACTTCATTAATCATGTGCGTCGACAAAGAACGGACATACAAGAGGGAGATTTCTGCAATAACATCTAGCAGTATGGTAATTATAGACAGAACATGCAAGTTTTATAAGATGCTCTAGGCATCACAGGTGGGATTATCTGTCGAATGAGAATAAGGGGGAAAAAATAATTCAAAATGGACAATAAAACAATTTCAAATGTAAAACTAGGTGAACTGCTGTTGTCCAGCAACAGCTTATGGCAGATTATTATAATAATAGAGTATAATACAGATAGAAGATGTCTTTAAAAGCCATCTGGAAAATGAGACATAAAATTTGCAGCAAGTATGTTAAGTTTTCTTTTGGTTTTAATAAGTAAGCTATGTGAAGTTGATATCCCATTTCAGGCAAGATAATGAGATATCAAGTTATCAATTAATATAATTAAGAGATGATTTCACATATAATTAATCATAATATGTGGGGCCGAAGGAATTCATCTAGAATGGCTTAAGTATTTTTAGCTTGTTTAAAGCAGAAGTGTGTCATTTCTGTACATGAAGTTTGCCCAAACACTCCCACAACCTGCCCAAGATGCTTGAAGAATCAGAAAAAATGTTATTACATTAATTATTTTATATAATTATAATTAATAATGATTAAAAGTATTGCTTTTTATATATTATAAGTGAAAGCCAGAAGAGCATTCGAGAGAAAGAAAAAAAGAAAAAAAAGGGGTCCATTTGAATATATCTCAGACTTCAGGCTTTTAAAAATAATCAGACTGTTCACAGCCTGTGTGTGATCTCTTAATTTAATGCTGGGAGAAAGGTAGTACTTTGAGTTTCTTGCTGAGGATGGAAACACACAACTGGGAGATTTTAAGAGAGGTAATCCTAATCATGATTCTGCAAAGTCTTAATGAGAACAAAGGGCACTAAAAAAATCATTAAAAACAGCTCAAAGCACACTGGGAAGGAATGGAAGTGAAACTGGTTAAGGCTGGAACCCAGAGGAGAGGGAAAGTAATTAGGAATGCGCACATGTTTTTAGGTAGAAAGTCTCATGATGATAAGACACTATAATGCTAGGATAATGTACACAAGATATGGAGGAGGAAGTAGGCATGGGTATTTTGAATGATCTCTAAAAGCCTGTGTATAGTATATTTAATTAAGATGTCAACAAAATGTTTGCATAATTTACTTTCTTAATTTTTTTGCACTACAAACACTATGGTACACAGATATGGACTGCTGCTCAACAAGCTAGAGAGTTTGGCAGCAATGTCATAGGGAGTTTCTGCAGCACGGCCTTGAGCGCAACATCCAGTGGTTAACCCACACTCCGTGTACTGTTTTTGAAGAACGCACTGTGTAAACCACTATATATGTGTGTGTGCGTGTACAAAATTCAGAAATGTGCAGAAAAGTTTGGGTTGTCAGAATTTGTATGCCTCCCTTTCATTTTCTATGTAGACGTTCTGATATTCTCTGTATCTATCCAAGATACCAAAAGCAACTGACTACAAACACCCTAGATATGCCACAGCAACTATCCAAAACAATCAATCCACCCACCTACGAACAGCAAATACTTTTACAAACAGTAAGCTTTTAGAATTATTTTAAACATAAACAGCAAGACAAAATCTAGGTTTGTCTTGACAAACTTTACCTGTCATCTTAATTTGTACTTTTCCAATAACACTGAATGGAGGTGCTTAAATTTAAAGCTCTAAATACTAAAAGAATGTTCACAAATGTAACAAATTTCTGTTATTACTAGATAGAAAGAAAGAGGGAATATACAGATACATTTGTGTGGCAATCATAAAACTGGCACAAAAATAACACTAATGTATTTTTGTAAATGGCACTGTAACATGTCAATTACTGCTTGGGGAGGTGCCGATTCGGCTTGCAACATGCCAGATGCTACATCTCAAAAGACTATGTATAATTAAAATGATGAGCACGGACATGCAGTTGGCTTCCAAATACGCAGTACCAAACTAGGATGAACTAAAAGCTAAATTATGCTGACAACTGACAAGCGCAACAGACTGGTATTTTGAGATGGAACTGACTGGAATTAACAAATTATTTCACTGTCATATCTGTGTGTTTAACAGATATAGAGATACGTGTTAGCATTAAAAAAAAAAAAAAAAACCAAAAAAAAACCAAGAAAACATGGGGGAGAAAAAGATGCTTAGGGTTAAAAAAAAACGATGTTTTGTTTTTGAGAAGGTGTTAATTTTGTCTCTATCAAAAACAAAAGTAAAGATATTTTGAAAGTCACTGGGCTCCGAACAATACTGGACCCCACTGACTTTCATTGTTTGAACAAAAGACACTGAAATATGAGAAAATGTTAAAAGAATATTTATGTTTGAATGAAGTGCTCTTTATATACACCAAATTAAGACTTTTGCCAAAACACTAAATTGAACTGAATTGATAATCAGAATTTTTAATATAATCTCAAACTGTTTACTTCAAACACTTTCATGTATAGATGATCTCGGCTTAGAAAAGCAAGCTCAACAAATCTGTTCTCTAAATTTCTTCATAAAAGAAAGGAAACATCCAGCTGCACACCCTTGCTGCAATACAGCGCTTTCAAAATGGCATGCTCGTCTGTCTGAGAACACCATTAACATAAAAAGCATTAAACAGGAGCTAATAAATGCGTTGGCTTTTGGGCAGATTGTCACAGGAAATGTGTTGCACCTCACGTTCAAGATTAAACAGCATGAAAATGTAACCATGCCTTTCAGATACGAGTCGGATCGTACCACACAGCTGCTGTGTGACAACCCAGACTTGTGGGTAGTAACTTTTGGTGAAGTGCCAAAGGAAACACAAGCCCTTGTGTAAGTTTAAAACAGAATAATAAACAACTTCAACCTCTCTGGATGGGTTTTATCTGGTAGTTGTTCTTTATCTGGCAGAGTTACCTCTGTAAGCACTGTATATGTTTAATTCCTCCTGAATTTATTGAGTGTACATTGCATGCAGTTGATGTAATATGAAAATATAAATCATTTGCCATTTTACATCTCACTTTCTCTTTGACAGAAGACTCTGGGAGAATTCATTAAACAGTTCTAAAAAAAAAAAAATCGTGCAAAAAAACAAACAAAAAAAAAAAAAAACCAACAACACCACCTTCTGTCTTGGCACTCACAATTAATTAAACATGGCACTAAATATGTTAAAATGTAACTCTAATATTTAAAGTCACTGTCTTTCTTTTCAGTGCAAATACCCTTCTTATAAACAATATGCAGAAAATTTCCTATTTGTGCTACTACTGCAAAGTGGCAAAGCATTTCTTTTGAAAAAAAAGATAATTGAAAGATAGAAAAGATAATTATAACTTGGCATATACACTACTGCTCAAAAGTTTAGAATCGGTAATGTTTTTTTCTAATTTTTTTAAAAGAAGAATCTTATGCTCACCAAGGTTGCATTTCTTTGATCAAAAAATTATTTGTTATTAATTAATTATTTGTATACTTATAATATATATGTGTGTGTATTTTGAAATGTAATTCATTCCTTCGAAGGTAAAGCTGAATTTCTGGTCTTCAGTGTCACAAAGATTCTTCAGATCCATCAGAAACTATACTACTGTGTTGATTTGGCGCTCAAGAAACATTTCTTTGTATAATCACAGTCTAAAACAGTTGTACAGCTTAACATTTTTGTGGAAACAATGATACATTTCAGTTTCATTGATGAATCGAAAGTTCAAAAGAGCAGTATTTATTTGAAATGAAAATCTTTCATCTGTCACTGTTGACCAATTTAATGTTTCCTCGCTGAATAAATGTATTAATCACTTAAAATAAATGAATAAACAAATAATAATAGTAACGTACTGAACTCAAACTTAAATAGCAATCAGGAAATCACACCAGATGGTAGAAGTCTGCTTAATCCTTCATATCTGAACATTCACAACCAACTTGTGTGCAAATTGTGTTGAGGTGTTCAGAACATATTCTGTGTGTATTGTGCAACTTTAACAGGTTTGATATTTTTTTTTATTTTTAGTAAATCAGGACCTAAAACAGCAGAAACACTGCATACAAATAAATGGCAATATTAGTGAATACTATTTATTGTTATTGAATTCACCAAACATTTCATTTCCTGCCACTGCTCCTTCCGAGCAACACAATTTCGACTATTTCCTTGGGTCTGAAATTAATTGTCAAAGCCCTACGATACTCTACGAAGGATTAATGAACTTGCCGTGCCCTCCTTTTGTTCAACTGAAGATCTAGTAGCTATAGCTGGCCAAATTAAGCCCTATTAAACCAAACTTGCTTACGGTCACTTTTAATTTGCTCCTCGCCATTCCACATAATTAGAGCTCGCCCAGGCCCAGGCCTCTCAAAAGGCGGAGAGAACTGCACAGAGAGTAAATCCTGAAGCATGGCTAGTTGTGCTTTTCAAAGGCTGTCTAAACCCAACGTCTCTCCGGGTGCCTCCAAATGAGATCAGAGCTTTTGAGATTTGGCTTCTTGATAATATTAACTCTCCTCCCACTATTTCTCCATCAGTCAGGCCTCCCACCTCCCATACCGCACCAATCAAATCATGTGGAGTAAATGGATAAACTGCTGCAGGACACTGTGTCTGTAAGTGTCCGTGTTTAATTTCAGGGCCATCAATGACTTTGCATGGTGACCTTTAGGTTGAGCTGACCACAGTGCACAACACAGTGCTCTTTTAATTAGAGGAATCTTCAAAGTGTCTTTGTGTGTAACTAGATAGAAATTCTGCTGTGCTGTATTTCACAGGAATTGCGCTTTTATTAAATTAGCCTTGATGATTGGATAGTGTGACTGCAGTGCTTTTAAGAACTACAGAACTATATTTCAGACAAATACTGTGTATACAGCAGACTTCACAGACTATACTGAACATACGGTTTATGCTATCAATAGTGTAGCGAAGAAAAAAAAAAAAAAAACAAGTTCTGTTTGGTTTTTGGGCCATACAAGAAAAGTCCTTTTTTTTTCCTTCAAAAGAAAGAAGTGCACAGAGGTTTAAAACAACACGAGGGTGAGTAAATGGTGACAGAATTTTCTTGTTTCTCATTTTTGGGTGAAGTATCCCTTTAACTTTACTTAATTATAAACTGTTTGTTGTCCTATGTGGAATTATATGAATGATATATGTATGATGAATTATATACATATAATTATATACATTATATACATTCACTAGGTTGCTTGGCTAAATAAATAAATAATTCTAGATTATGAATTATATATTTATGTACTAGGTTGCTTGGCTAAATAAATAAATAAATAATTCCGCATTAAGAGTTACAGGCTAACGAAATGAAATACTTGGTGGAAAGAATTAAATTCACTTTGTTTGTTAGCACAATAGATATTGTTCCAAAACAGCATGAGAGAGACTGTTCCAACAAAAACAACAATTCACTAAAACATGTAGTGGGTGAAAAAGAAACTCTGCACAAACCAAGAATCCCTTAGTTAAGGCCATCTTCTTGCACTGGCACATATTTAAACATATGTTTAAGGCATACTGGTACATGCATACATGTTACAACTAAATTGTGTATAGTGATTATTAATAAATAAAAGTATTAGAGTTTTATAATATTAGTATTCCCACCATTACAGAAAAACCACTTAAGTCTGTTAAGATCACTGTAACATACAGTACAGGCTCCAGTGGAGTATAATTCATATTTCCGAACTGGACATAGGAACTTCTGATTTTACCTCATTTCACATTATCAGCACGATATTGCTATTAAAAATGGGTAAAAATAAGTCATCTGTGACCCTTAGCACTGGTAAAATCAAGCACATAGTAAATGTTCACCTGAAGGAAGCCTTAAGGATCTGTCCTGATGTAATCTCTTTGGTGTGGTTATTGTAGCCGTAGAAGAGGTCCCCAAACACAGTCTGGTTGGCCGGGATGTCAGCTGTGTCCCCGCAGTCCACTCCCTCAGTGCAGGCTTCTGACAGCGGCTGACATGAGCGACCGTCTGCTCCTCTCTTATAATCTTCAATACACCTTCAAACATATGGCAATGAGAAAAAGATATGAGCTAAAGGAAGAGAAGAAAGAAGAGTAGACGTCTGCCAAATAAGATTATGCTTGCCACTATCAGTCAAATGTTCAGATGCACCAAAATGCAGTGGCATTTATAGCATTATGAATTCCTAGTGTGTTATTTGTCCCATAGGTCTATTTTTACTTTATTTTATTTTTATTTATTTGTTTATTTTCATTGCTTAATGAAACAGAGCAATGTGAAGTACTAGTTCAGCATTCAAAACTACCTAGCGATACAGGTAATGATCTCACAGCAAAGCATCTGTCAAGAATTTAAGATTGGCAATTCTTTTTATTTACTGCAAAACAGTATCATTCTAATAGTGTGACAGCTCACAGGAGTCGTTTATATTTCTGGGACTTTGAAACTAAGCTGTCACGTCTACTCTGTACTATATGAGCAATAGAGAGAAAGCGGTGTCAGTGCATAAAAGCTCAGTCTCACTTCTCTTGGTAACACACTACTGTTTTACAGGAAACTGTCATCAGCGTAGGTGAGACACATCCTCTTGGTTGAACATTCGTAACACAGACAACGATTTAAGTGGCTTCAGATTGCCTGTCACATTATCAGGATCTCCAGTGAAAAAGAAAATTATGCACATTTGCCAACTTTAGTCGAAGCTACATGCCTACAGCTGCGAATGATCTCTGAGACTCTGAATAGGTCAGGAAAAAGGTTGTGTTAGCAGGAAATAAGATGGCTATTTATTCCGCATGGGTCATATTCTGTACAGCTGGCACATAAAAGTCTGGAAGTTAAAGGAATGGTTAATGTTATGTGGTGCATGTAACAGCAATTCCACCAAGACAAGACAGGACAGAGAAATAGCATTTGAGCTGAGTTCTCTTAAAAAATAATATACTTTCAGTCTTCAAAAATAGCAGGTAATAGACATTCAGTCTTCAAAAATATCAGGTAGCAAAGACATACAGTCGTGGCCAAAAGTATTGGCAGTGACATAAATTTTGTGTTTTGCTAAATTTGCTACTTAAGTTGTTGTGGTGTTCATTCACAATGTGTCTAGATTAAGTCACTGCCAATACTTGTAGAAACAATGTGAATGAACACCTCAACAGCTTAATTAGCAAATTTAGCAAAACTCGAAATTTATGTCACTACCAATACATTTGGCCATGACTGTATAAAGCACATACCCTGCTGTTTGTTTGTTTGTTTTTGTTTTTAAAGCATGACTGTGATCATGGAAAAAATGCCTAAAAATAGTATTTTATCATAAAGTTTTTATGTGTGTACAAAGTGTGTAATCTCACCCGCAGAACATCAGGATGTTGTAGAGAGTAGGGTCCTCCTCCAAAGGTGCCAGCTGCTGAAGGCACAGCTGTTCACAGCCCCCATTAAAGCCGTCAGAGCAGTCAATGCCAATGTGGTGGTCATAGCAACCGGTGCCATCCTTCATTGGGCTCAAACCAGGAGGACACTGAGGAAAAAAAAAAAAAGTATAATAAATAAAAATTACTTTTACACATTCTCTGATCTTTCATAATTTCCCTTTATCTTTGGTATATGGCAATTTCAGCATACATGGCTGGATCACAGCCATAAGCAATAATAAATAAGATGCTTATGGAGTTGCCGTGTGTTACTATTGTGTACTATTGTGTCTTTGGATTTCCATGTAAATTGTGTTTAAGACTTGAAATCTTGTTTTTGCTATATATTATAGTGTATATATACTTTTTGTAAAAAAAATTAAATCGCCAGTTTTCCAGTATCAACAGGATTTCAGGAGTACCATTAGACATGATGTACAGTAGGTAGTAGGACAGATAAAAAAAAAATCTTCTACAAGTTGTAAATAAAACAAAAATAATTGCAGTAGTCGTGGCCAAAAGTATTGGTAGTGACATGAATTTTGTGTTTTGCTAAATTTGCTACTTAAGTTGCTGTGGTGTTCAATCACATTGTTTCTACAAGTATTGGCAGTGACATAATCTAGAAACAATGTGAAATGAACATCAAAACAGTTTAAGTAGCAAATTTAGCAAAACACAAAATTTGTCACTGCCAATACTTTTGACCACGACTGTTTGTTTTACAAGTAAATGCTATTTCAGTCTTTGTGTTACTTGTCATTTCTTTGTAAGTTTACTAGCAATTTCTGAGTGAAAATTGTTTCTACACCATTATTTTTTCATATTATATATGTGTGTGTGTGTGTGTGTAACATGTTCATTTTAAAAATGATATTCCCGAACACTGAAGTTACGCTACCTTCCCAACTTCATGCCTGTTTTCTCTGTCTTTTCCCCCAAGCTAGTGATGCCAAGTTCACACAAAGTTTTCTGTCAGCTTTTGGCTTCAAAGGGGATTTGACAGGTTGATTTTTACCTGCCTGGAAAATGGGATAAAATGTGCCTTCACAACTTAAGTTATAAGCTTCATATTGTCTTTCTTGCGGCAGGTGCCCTTCAGTAGATTCAAGATGCTTACATGAAATAGCCTGCAACAGTTGAGAAAGATTTTCCTGCAAAAGAACTGCTTCCTAGGAAGATATATTTTGTAATGGGAAAACAAAACAATTTAATTTCTTCAGTATTTTGGTTAGAGTGAAATTTCTACAAAAGGACAAGCTTCTCTACAATTAGTTCTTCTCTTTTCAAAATCATTAGAATGAGAGGTTGAAAGGGCATAATTTTCGATCACAATGGGCGTTGATTCAATAATTAAGCAACTTTTATAATAGAATGCATTAAGAGAAAGTAAAGTTGTATACAAAATGAAACTAAAGACTCTTTTTTCCTATCTTACAATTAAATTGCTAATACTTTTGGGCTATTAATACAAGGTTCTTGAGGGAGTAAAAAGGAAATGACAAATAAGTCCATCACAGCATGAGATACACCTTGCCATCCCGCTTTCTCAGTTTTCTGACCGCCAACTTTTCACTTGACCTCATTCGTGTTAGGGATCAAAGCCCAGATGTTGGTAATGCATCTTAGTAGCACATCTTGTCCCTGGATGCATCTGTATTGATTATGTCAGTTAGCTACAGCTGACAAGACACCTGATTTATTACCAGCAATGTAGAGAGCGCAGGGCACCGAGTCTCTTAACTCATCTGTGGCAGATTCCTAAAATCACAAAAGTCCCAGTTTTGATCAGCTGAACAAGGACATTACTGAGGAAAGGGGGAGGGTTGTTCAACAGAAAACATTTTTCACATCATTTACCGTCCTCATTTGCCATTATGGCAGAGCTTTAAAGGTGCACCATGCAATAATTCAGTAGTTTTTACTTTATTTATAAATATATTTATATTATAGTTTTGCTTCTAAGTGAGTCAGTTAAGTAAAAAAAAAAAAAAAAAATAAATAAAAAGCAATACTTTTTGATTTTACCACTTGTAAAGTCAGAATTTTATTTCGGATTTCAGTATAGGCTTACCCCCAACCCAAAACCACTTTTTTTTTTTTTTTTTTTTGGCCAAATGAGCAATGTCTTTTACTTTACTTTTACTTTTTGCATATAAAATCCATGACACAAGATTTTTGTACATTTGTACTTATTTTTTTTATTTTTTTTTCTACAGCCTTATTAGTGGGCTAAAATGTGAAATGCCTCAGTGCCAAGATTGATTCTGCCTTCTGTTCCAGTTTTTTCTTTGTGACCATAGATTTAAAAAGAATGGATGAGTCAAAGCATTAGTGTTAGGAAATGGACAATTTATTATAATTATTTAAAATGCACTGCTCAAAATTGAAGAGAATGAGCTTCCAAGGAAAGCGTACATGAAAATGGCTTGAACATAGCTTGTCCAAAGCGCAGAAGAAAAAAAGAAAAGAAAAAAAAAAGGCCAAATTTGTTCTGGAATGCCCTTGCATCCATCTCACATTGAATAATGCAATTCCTAGTTCAATATTATTACAGTCTTCTATCTGAGCTCAAAGCATCCTTGATTGAAAAGCACTTTGTAGCACAGAGGACATAGTGAGACAGTTAATGATGCCAGAGAAGTCATGAAGGTTTTAAATTTAAGATAAACTGAAAAAGCCCTGAACTACTGAGTCTTTTAATCTCATTTCAAAATCGGGATCTAGTCCCACAGCTTTCTGAAGCTTAAGAGAATTGCCCATGTGATTTTGTCATATAGAAACAAATCCCTTTCAGACTGTCAGCTATGCTATGCAAATCTAAAAATTGCAAAAGAGCCAGAAAACAGGGAGAGAACAAAGGAGACAGAACAATTGGCAGATGTGTATATATACTTTTTTTTCTATGTAAGAAAAGGAAAATCCCCCCAAAATGTCACTGTTGCAGATAAAAACAACTGTAATATTGTTCTAAACATGAAACCACAGACATATTGTTGATTATATATAACACAGACATGCACTGCATCTGTAAATCTGAAAACTGGCATGAACAGTTGCTATAGAAACATACACACGCACACACACATATGCACAGACACACACACATCTGGTTTAATCCTTGTGGGGACTCTCCATAGGTGTAATGGTTTCTATAATGTACAAACCATATATTCTATCGCCCTTCCCCAACCGTACACCTAAACCGACACGACACAGAAAACTTTCTGCATTTTTACATTCTTAAAAAAAACTCATTCTGTATGATTTATAAGCTTGTTTCAAGAGTTGGTGTGTAGAGTTGGTGTCCATGATGGCATGAGTCCCCATGAGTCAGTGTGTCCCCAGCGGGATAGAAAAAAACGTGCACACACACACACACACACACACACACACACACACACACACACACACACACACACACACAGACAGAAGAATTCAACATTAACTGGGCTGAATTGTGCCAATGTGGAAGACTGGCAAGTGCTTTGTTTCTTGTCACATAAACCCATGCAGAAAACCACAAGGGATCAGATTTACTGACATACTTTTTAAAACGTCCATCATTGGAATGTGTTACTTTCAAGTGTTATTTTCACCCTGATAATAAAACAACCGATAATAAAACAACAGTTTTCCATTATTCTAAACATGCACTCCATGTTGACTGTTACAGCAATCAGCAAATCAGTGTAATTACAATTCAATAAGCTTAAATAAAAAAAAAATAAAAAAAGTAAATCAAACCAGGTTTCAGAGAGCCACAACTACTGCAACAATTATTTGTACTAGTAACACTACAATAAATGAAGTAAAAAGTTATTATTATTCAACAAATTGGTGTTGCCTTCCTGATGAGGTATCTGCAAATAGAATATTTTTCTTTTTATTCAGTATGCCAGTGCCAGTGCCATATCTAGTTCGCTACATTAGCATGGCCAAGTTTTCCTGTTGGCCTAGTCTGTCCCTATATAGCTGATAGTCACAGAGATGGATACAGTCCGTTAAAACCACCTTTTGATCCTGGAAAAAAAATTAAAAAAAAAAAAAAAAAAAAAACAGTGGCGTTTCCTCCCTGCTGTGCATCTGGATCTCTTTCCAAATTTGAACTCAGGAGACCTTTGCCAAGTACTGACTAGGAACTCAAAAGTGCTTAACAGCCAGAACATGACAGGAGACAGAACAGCTTTTGGGGAGATTGTGAGCAGGCTGTCAAAGAGAGATTGAATGCATCAGTAAGAAACAGAAAACTCTACCTCCAGTGGATGACCTCAACTTAAACTTGCTCTCAGCAGTCAGGTTTGTAACATGTCTGTTGTTTTCTGTGTTAGTTTTCCTTTGACCTTGTTTTCCTTAGATGTATCAATTATGTCATTCTGTTCACCTGTGTTTTAATTATCTCATTAATGTTTAAATACGCTTTGTTCCTTCTAGTCTCTATCCATCTTGGTTTGCATTTATGTTTGGTTGTGTTTTATTAGTTCTCCTGTGTGTTCTACATTAAAACCCTGATTCTTGACATTTTCCCTCATCATTCACTTTTGTGACAACAGAACTGTGACCGTGAAGTTTATACTGTAATTCTACATTATACTATACTGATTTTTTTCCCCCAAAGTATATAAAAAAGCAATATATTTCTACATACACACATATACAATATATGCAGTGTTGCTTGAAAGTTTGTGAACCCTTTAGAGTTTTCTATATTTCTGCATAAATATAACCCAAAATATCATCAAATTCAAATTTTCACACGATTCCTACAAGAGAGACAAAGAGAACCCAATCAAACAAATGAGATGAAAATCCACCAAAATTAGATCCACCAACAAAGAAAACTTCAAAAGTAAGACGTGTAATAGTCTGCGGGGATGCAAAAAACCTCAGGGTAACTTCAAAGCAAGTAAAGGCCTTTCTCACATTGGTTAATGTAAATGTTCATGAGTCAATCTTCAGGAGAACAATAAACAACCATGGTGTGCATAGCAGAGTTGCAAGGAGAAAACCGCAGCTCTCCAAATAGGTTACTGCTGCCCGCCTGCAGTTTGCTAAAGATCATGTGGACGAGCCAGAGTGCTATCAGAGAAATGTTTTGTGGACAGATGAGACCAAAATAAAACTTTTTGGTTTAAATGAGAAGCGTTATGTTTGGAGAAAGAAAAACATTGCATTCCAGCATAAGAACCTTATCCTATCTGTGAAACATGGCGGTGGTAATATCATGGTTTGGGCCTGTTCTGCTCTATATGGCCCAGGGCAGATTGCCATCATTGATAAAACAATGAATTATAAATTAGACCAGCAAATTCTAAAGGAAAATGACAGGACATCTGTCCGAGAAGTAAATCTCAAGAGAAAGTGGGTAATTTTGACCCCAAGCAAACAGGTTTCTACCAAAGAATGGATAAACAAAGAACAAAGACGTTAATGTTTTAGAATGGCCAAGTCAAAGTTGGGACCTTAATCCAATTGAAATATTGTGGAAGGACCTGAAGAAAGCAGGTGATAGGAGGAAACCCACTCACACCACAGAGTTATAAAAATATAATAATAATAATAATCCATCCCTCCATTCTCCAAGTTGCTTAATAAATATATATTAAAAATACATTACTTACAATATTTGGTGAGAAACAAATAATGGTAATGGAGAATGTTTTTTTTAATTCTTTATTAAAAATTATTTAATTCTTTTTTTTAATTCTATTTTTTTTAATAATATAATAATAACAAATATTATAAAAATAATTGTTATTATTATTATTATTATTAATTAAGAGTTTGACATTAAACCGCCATAGAATATATGTGTTGAAATTCATTGCCATTCTGATTTTATACACTACTAACACATACTGTACCAGCATCTGTCAGCATCATCAAAAAGTATGTTGAACACGCCTGGCTGGCTCGCTTAGATCTAAAGAGGAGCCCATTTGTTTTTCATGTGGATGGCTGGATGGACGGTGGGCACCCCTCTGTGTCCCACAAAAGCACTCAACACCTAGTGTGCTGGAGGGAAAGGAACTAATTAATCACATCATCATTTAGTGATTATCAGAGTATTTCCAAACTAGTGCACTGTTCCTCTCCCCAGGAGTGCCATACATCAGCTAGACAGAGCAGACCGGAATGAGCCCGCTCACGCAGACTGCGATATTAAAACACAGAAGCAGCAGTGGCACTGCTGTCCTCAGACAAGGTGTTAATTGATGGGGGGGATGAGGCTCTCTGGGGGGCCTATAGCGAGCACTTTTGATTGGACAGATTGAAGCATCATTTTTATAGCTTCAGTCATCTGTTAATTACAAAACATCAAGCTATGGGCTCAACAGAAGGGTGTGTTATGATAAAGAAGAACAGGATGAATTAAGAGATGAGATTTCTGTAAAATACTGAGGCCATAACATCTGTTTCATTACCAGAAGGTTTGGTGCTGTCTGTCAAGCTTTACCTGAAGGAAAAATATCAGTGCTTGCAAGTTAGTAAAAGTATATATGAAAAATAAATGCAAGACAGAAGTGATCAATCAATTTCAATTCAGTATGCAAATACATGTGAGAAAGATGGCCCCAGCAGAAGAGTGGCATTTAAGTGGCTGCAATGACCTCATCTGTCAGTCATTTCCAAACTCCTCCCACTCATCCTTTCTTGTCAATCTGCAGTGACCTATGAATACCTCCTGCTAATGTTATTATTTTGATTTTGCGGTTACATCGCCATGGGGCATAAATTCTTCTTTACAATTTATTTATTTACTTTAGCCTCTCATGAGTATTACAAGACACAGAAACGCATTGAATTACAGTGTAACGTTTAATATAATCTACAAAATATGATTCGAGGGTCATTTTATTCTTGCATAAAAAACAGCAACAAAGAAATAAAATATTTACAAATACATTTGCATAAGTAAGATCTGTATTAAGTCAGAATAAAATATTACATCAGATTCGCACCATTTGCACACTAAATAAAAACTAATATATCAAGTCTTACACTAATTTAAAGAACTGTGAAGTTGGTAAAACACAACAGAACTAAACAAACTACACAAAACTAAACTAAAAAAATAAAAAAAGATGCATTACAGCCATTGTTACTCAGTATTCAGAAAATACAACCAATGCAAATATCTCTCAAATGAAACAACACGATGGACTGGAACGGGAACAGTTATCCAATAAGGCTCATGTTGGTTATGTACCTGCACAAACACTGATTCACATGTTCATAAACATGAGCAGGAGATCATGAATGAAGTGAGCATCAGAAAGATGGATGAGAAACAGCACTTTTCATAAACCCTGGCTGAAACAATCCTCCCATCAGCAGGGCCAGCCAAACACACTAATCATGGTGCATGCCAGAGTGAGAAATCAAACACTTTAAGCATACCTCAGCCAGATGGTGAGTGAAATCAGAGCCCCTGGCTCATTTCATGGCTGCTTAACAGCCACAAGTGAGGACAAGAGAGTGAGTGTGATGTAAAGAAAAAAAAGAAATGGAAGAAACAAACACGATTTTTCATGGTAAGTGAAATAAACTCCTTCGGGCAGACAAAGAAGGCCTAACTTATAAAAGTAAATGCTTTTTATAGAAGCCGAGTACAAAACGGTGTTCTTTCTTCAAATTTGCATAAACATTGTAAAGTTTATGACGATACAGGTTGTTAGATCGAATAGAAATGGCTTTTTTATCTCTTTTTTTGAGTCTATGACAGAATGTAAACAAGTAAACAGAGAAGTCTGTATCAAACGAGAGATAACAAAACAGCTGGAAGAGGTAAGAAAAGAAATGGATTCCAAAGGGTGACAAACATACAAAAATTAATATTATTCATGTACAAACTTGTACGCAAATTTGGCAATATGAGATTTCTACCACTGGAGCAATTGTAATATGAATATAAAACTAACAATATATGGACTTCTCAATTCTCTTCATTTGGTGGATTTTCTCAACTTATATTTAATATATGCAATTAATTTAATTAATTAACATAATATAATTCATTTGTTTATTTATTTTTAACAGCCCCCAAAAAATAAGACAGGTAACAACAACTCACCACACAGCCAGTGGAGTCCAGTTTGCGATCAGAGATGCAACGGAAATTTCGGCTGCAGCCTCCATTGTCTTTTGAACAGTCGCGCACCGGGCCAAAAGAGTCGAGCAGCACTTCCAGACTGTCGAAGGATGAAGAAATCATCAGCTCCTCCCTGATGAACAATGACGCACAGAAAACTCAGTTAGTAATGGCAGGTCAATACTGCAGACAACCTCTAGCATCTTTAGTCATTATTAGGACAAGGCATGATTATAGTCTGCTTGTTTACTATATTATATTCACTTTATTCAAAACAAATTACATAAATATATCAAGAACTGGATACCAAAGAGGCAAGTATTGTGAAGTTGAAAATGACTATTGTGTTTTCCCTAAGCTACTATAAATCCAGCTAAAGGGAAAAGCTTTCCAAAGCAGCAAAAGTAAACAACAGCACTGATGGCTAAACCTTGAACAGATGAACTCCATTGCTCTGACTTGGTTTTAGCTGTGTGGCTGGAAAATTGTATTGGGTGATATTTATTTTTTTCCGTTTCTGAAGCACTTGAAACATCCAAATATTTATCATTACTATGAAATATGAATGGGCAGTGGTCATGATGAAGGAGCAAACCAGTGACCTTTTATTGTCTAATATATTTTAAGAGTATGAAATCACCAGGCTGCAGGAGAAGTGGAGTGCTGTGATAAATGGATTCATAGTTCTGCTACTGTGATTTCGGCTTCAAGACAGAAATACTGCCTTTATGTTCCAAGTTTTGTTTTTCTTATTATTTTGTTATGAAGTGGCTGATGATTCTTGTCTCAAAGCCAAGTGGAGACATGGTCTGTCAGTGTTTAAAAAAATATGCAAATGGAAATCAAATGAGTGCATGTATAAATATAAAAACAAAGAGAGACAGAGAAAAAAGCAATTGGAGGCTACACTTTCAGGCATTGTCCTGAAAACTTAAACTGATAATAATAATAATTTGTATCATACTATTTTATGTTTACTCATAAAGTAATAAACAATTGCATTTCAGTTTTTCATGACCTTTTCCACTTCTCTCCACCATTAAATTATTTAACTGTCTAATGTTGCTGCTGTTAGTTTGCTTAATTCTTCAGATTCATAAAACAGTCTGTGCTGAAATGTGTCACTTATAATGTTAAGGTCCGAATTAAATGCATGGGAACATTGTTGACATTGTTAAAAATAAAGAATGGAATAAAAGTATCTATCCTGGTAAAAAAAAAAAAGATCAATGATTCCTCATAAGGCTTATTTAAAAAGAAATTAATCCATTAAACATTAATAACATTTTTCAGCATCACAACCACTGGAGATTCTCAGTAAATAACCATCTTACTTAATAAAGAACACTGCAGAATTCACCTCAGGTTCCCACTCCCACCAATCTTAGCAAAATACTAGGAGTACAACAGAAGGCAGACCTTTTAAAGCCATGATGTGATGGTCGCTGGGGGAAGATGTTATCGTAATAAGGCAGAATATATAATGACTCCCGGTTCCACGGTAATGAGGGCACTTTGAACAAATTGAGACAAATCTACCTCTGCGAACAAAGCATCTCAATTGGCAGGGCTTAGAACAGAAAGTCTGTGGAAGCTCTAATTAGTAGCTTAACTCCAAATACAAAGCAAGCATTTTCAGACTAGACACTGCAAAAGTGCAGCCTTTTCTTATTCTTTTCAACAGCGGCAAGAAGTAATTAAAATGAACCTTCACTTAAGACTCTAATAATGAAGGCCATCCAAATAGTAGAAGATTCATTCTTTGACAAATGTGATACATAATACTTTTTAAACAAAAGCTAAGACACTAATCAGTCATTATCTCTGATACTGGTCTAAAGCCTTCATTGTAACTGAAGATGTTGCACAATAATAATAATAATTTTGTTAAATTTTGCTTTTGTACAACAGCTCAATAAACAAGAAGTTAATATTGAGTAACGTATATTTTTGACTTGAATATTTTAGTATTGCTTTGTCTGTTTTTCCTCCACCAACAAAAATAGTTCTAAATAGTTCTTGAATAATTGCTGAGTGAATAATTAAATGATTTGTGTGTTCCTACAGTAAATGATTCAGTGTTATAAATGAATAATTTCATAGAATGAATCAATGACTCACTTGTTTCATTCCTGAATGAATCACTGTGTTCGAACGAATCGCCTGACTTAATGATTCACCTACTAGTGTAACTATGTAACCTGCAGAAAGATTCAGTTGATGCACATTACTTCGACTGTACATTAGTCTGTCAGTTGTGTCATTGTACATTACATTTTAATTTTAATAAATATATTTTAATCTATGAGACACAATGAAACTGATTCTTAACATCTGAGCTTTAGCTTTATTGTATTTTTGTTTTAGAGACATTTTCAATTTCAAACGATATTTGGCAGGCCCCCTGTGGTCTTGCTGCAGATCATCACCTATGGTCGTGGACCCCTGGTGAACAATTCTGCTGTAACATAAATGCAATGACCTTCCAAACGTCTCCTTTATAGACACCAATACAGAGTCTACACTGTATTCTCTCTAAACTGATTGTTCTATGCAGTTCCAAGATTGCTTTTCTCTGGATCAGATTATGCTGCTGGAAGTAGAAGCAGTGTACTGATTCACTTGCACAACAGTAGTGATATGTGTTTGCTGTGCTTGAAATGAACAGATATTACTGTATGATGTCCAAAGTCGACAGCTATGGGTAATTTTCCAAACAAGCAGTCTCTGACTGGTGCAGGGAATTGCAGTCCATAGACATTCAAAATATCATAAAAAACATGTTATTATGCTAATATTTAATTCTCTAAGGAATAATTACAGCTTTAACCGTGTTCAAAGATGATCAGTGCAAGTAATGGCGCTTAAATATATAATTTCCCTCTACTTTCACAAGTAGGCTATGCCTTAATTCCAACCAATGAGCCAGTCAAATTATTTAATAGCTTATATTAACTTTATTGGAGTTATAAAAGTTTTTTTTTTTTTTTTTATTACTTCAGTAGGGTTAATGGTACCCCTATGGGTTTTGCATGACTCAATTAAATAGCCCTTAAATGGGATAGTTCATCACGACATTAAAATTATTTCATCATTTACATTATTTACTTTCATAATTTTATCTTATGTTACATACTGATGCCATTTTCATATTTGGGTGAATTATCCTTTTAAAGATCAGCAGTACATTATCTCTTTGTCGAATGTTTATTAACATGGTATGAGTTACTTCAAAATATTCAAGTGCTCTGAAAAACACTTGGAATTGAGGCAATATTCAGCAAGCCCAGGGCCAAGGGACCACATGACCTGCCAAATTTTGTACGATGGACCCTGTGAAGCTAGCCACTCTGTGGGAGATCAGTAGGACACACTTAGACCTTTCAAAGGAATAAAAACTAAGATAGAGGAAAGAAAAGTTCACTTTCCACCACATATATATTGGTATTTATGCATATAGTTAAGTAACACCTCCATGAACGTGTCTTTAAAAACAAATTCTGAGGAAATACAATAACAGCCAAATGAACAACAATGGAAATAAACAAGTACTGTATGTAAGTGTGTGTGTGTGTGTGTGTGTGTGTGTGTGTGTGTGTGTGTGTGTGTGTGTGTTTTTTTTTTTTTTTTTTTTTTTTTATATAGTGTGTGTGTGTGTGTGTGTGTGTGTGTGTGTGTGTGTGTGTGTGTTATATGGACACTAAGTTAATTAGAGACAGGAATTACTGACTACATTCAACTTTAACAGGTAAGGCCTCTTCTAATTAACATCAGACAGTGAATATACTTTTTTTTCTGAGGATAACAGCAGCATGCTTTATAGGTTATATCCAACTTTATTATTTCTTATGAACAAAACCATATCTATAATTGAATTTCCAAAAGTAACTTCATTTTACTGCCTTTAAGGCCCTGAGCACTGAAATGTTTAAAAGTTCCTTTAAGCAGCAGCTACCATGATAATTTAATGTGAGACTAATCACAAGATTAATCAATTTTAAGTTAAAAACAAATTAATCAAATCAGCATGTGCCCTTTGGCAATGCATTAAGGCCACTGTGAGGTCTGAAAATGTCAAGCCACATCATTTTTGAGGCTTTACAAAAAATAAATAAATAAATAAATACAAAAAACACAAGTTACCTCATTTGGTCAGACACTTTAATGAGATGCAGTTCAATAAAGAGGCTCAGTGGAATCCTTTCCTAGTAAATCATCCTCATATTTGACAGCTCACAGTTGACTATAATGTCAGGTATAGAGGCTAAATTAAATCAATAGATGCTACGCAATTATATTCATTAGTGAAAAGAAGAATCTCAATAGGATTTCAACTAAAGATACAACTAAAAGGTTAGGATGACATAACTGACACAACTGGATCTTGACACCATTGTTTTAGAGCCTTATTTAACTCACAAAGCCTTTAAATGTATCCACATAATGGATTTAGTTAAAGACACTGAAAACACAGAAGCTACTTAAAAGTCTGGAACCACAGACACTGAACAGACATGTTGCTGTAATTCACTGTAATTGTCTAGTCAACTTAAAGACACACCCAAGATATCCAAGATCAGTAATATTTAATTTGTCAAGCTCAGTTGCCTTTGAGGTTTTCCATAGTGTTTAGTTTAAGTTTTTTTTTTTTTTTTTTTTTTAAAGTTTAGTTAAACTCTATCTACAGTATAATGAAGTGTTTTCTATCAAGTGCATGTAATGTCTGTCAGAAATCCACATTTATATATCATTATCTTTGACAATTCCTTGTGAAATATGGCATTAATGAATAATAATAAAAAAAAGGAAAATGCATACGGTTCAACTTTAATTTAAGCATTGAATTTGGCTAACTGCATCCTAAGAGGAACCCTTTGCTAGGCTCTGCCCACCTTGGTAACTGTTACTCTCTCAAATAAGCTTTAAAGCACATCCCATAGAAATCAAACAGATTTACATGAACAGTGCAGTTTTAAAAGTGGTGAAAATGTATTCAATATTGTGCCAATGCAGTTATTCTTTAAAAACACTGTCAAATAACACAGAGAAAACATTTATAAAACATACTTACTGTGGTAGCTACAGAATGAACTCTTTAACCCTATTTTGACCTTGCTGTAATTCACTGTATATATATACACACACACACACACACACACACACACACACAAAGCAATATATATATATATATATATATATATATATATATATATATATATATATATATAATATATATATATATATATATATATATATATATATAATATATATAATATATATATATATATATATATATATATATATATATATATATATATATATATATATATATATATATATATATATATAAAGCATGTATGATAAAATGGTGAATGGCAACAGTTGCTAATTCAGGTAACATTTTTTAAGACTGCATTATCATACATTAATCTGACGGCTGGAAGGCTGCTCAAGGATTGGTCCAAACCATTTTAAAATAAGCCCTAATGATTATTTAATTTGCCCTTGAAATGTTTAGGCAGAATATGAACTAATGCATCTCAGTATGTCATAGTGTTCAGCTATTCTTCTTTGTAACAAGCTTGAAACAAAATTGAAAATGTCATCTCCTACCTGACATCCACTGCGTCCTCCATGACAGTCATATCTGTCTTGCACTTAGCAGAGGGGTTGATGGCCAGCTCAGCTGGAGGAATGACAAAGCTTTTGCTAAGTGGCAGCCACATGCCTTCTCCAAGAGTGTATGTGAATCTGAAACAAAAAAGTCAAAGTGAATATTTCAGAAATGTTTTCTCTGCCAAAAAAACAAAAACAAAACAATTTCCATCATTCAGCCTGTTTCAGGCTGCTCCATTGTGAGACAAGCTACATTGTGAGACAAGAAAACTGGTATCTGAATGACAGTAGTTTTACAATTTAAAACAAAAAGAAAGTCCATGAGGGTTAAATTGAAATTCTGGGAAGGAATCTAAAAATAGTAATGTCCAGGGTTACAATGAATGACACATTTTCACATTTAAAAAAGAGAAATGTTAGTGTTCATATTTGCAGAACGATTTCTGACAAGAAAAAAATCCATACCTGTACATCCTCATGAGAGACTCCCACATGTATCTAAAGACTTTTATGCATTTGGTTTATTGTATCCGCCTCTGCACAGTTGAGCAAGACTTTAAAAAATAATATATTTTCTTACTGATCCATCTAAAGGTTCAAACTGATTGTTGAAAGAAGAAGAAGAAAAAAAAAAGCTTCCTAACTTCTGCTCTTATCCCCTGCAAATACAAATATATCTGCATTTTTCAGTTTGACCCCCTCACTCTGGAACGGTAGCACATTTTAAAAAACATTACTGGAATGCTTATCTGACCTTGCAAAACTCCCCCCACACCCCCCTGGTTTTAGTGTTGAGAGACGTCCAGGCAGATAAGATCAACTTGTGGGTGGATTTCCATAGAGGACTATAAAAAACAAAGCAAATGAGCATTGTAAAATAATGCCCAGAACAGAAGGTCCAAAGAGTTTGTAGGAGTAATTGAAAACTGGCATACAGTATCTGCAAGCTAGCTCTGTTTTACGTCAATTTGAAGTCCTGAGGTTTTTGACTTAGTGCCATAACACTCAATAAATAAATGCAGTTCTGTCCAGCACTGACTTGCATGCAATGGAAAAAGTCTCTAAGACTGGTCACAATGTCTAATGTGAGGAGCAAGGAACGCGGAGACGAGGGATAATCTCAAACAACAGTCTTTAATAAACATCCAAAGGGAAACACAGGCAGGCAGGAGACAAACGTAGCACCACTAGACATTTAACACTGGACCAAGGAACCATAGGACAGACAATACTTTAAATACTAAACTAAACGAGGGTAATAGACGAGACACACCTGAATCAAATGAACACAATCAAACAAGGGAGAAACTGGGTCACAGGGAGCACATTGGGAGCAAAACACACAGACAGACAGTCATGAGTATGAGCATGATTTATTTCTTTATTTGATATTTCTGTGAAGAATAGCCAGGATGCACTTGAATGATTCATTGATTCAGTAACTCACTGATTCATTTCTTCATTCATTTATTTTCCCCTCAGTAAATCAACTATCATTTTATTCCACCCATGCATCTCAAAAAGGCAGCATTTATACAGTATGAGCTAAACAATCACCTCAGTAATTCTATTTGCATAAGATGCATTATGCAAACAAAAATACTGTCTCATTACATTATTGGAAGCACTTTTAGTTTTCCAGCATTCAAAGATGTGATTTAAACCTACACTGTAAAAATAAAATGCCATTTTATCATTAGTCACACATAGCCAACTAAGAACAGTGAATTGTGATGAATCTACATAAAAACACTTGTTAGACTGTCAATATTCATCCAAATGTTGTCCAAACTAGGCTAACTGAGGCAAACTGTTTTATAATTAATAATGATGCTTATTTGTTAAGGGTTTATGAGGACCCAGTGCATATTGTGGCATGAATAAATTATGCAGTTACTGTTATATGAATATTGTTTTACTGTTTGCTGACATTATTTATGCTGCTGTTATAATGTACACTATCATTCAAAAGTTTAGGATCAATACGTTTTTTCTTTTTTTTATTCTTTTGAAATAAGTCATTAATGCTCACCAAGGCTGCATTTATTTTAAAAATATAACCCCTAAACTATAACCTTGAGATTACCCTCCTCTTGTGTACTATAAAATGGAACTCTCCATCTGCTGCTGTTTAATACAGCGCAATAAATTCCTTTTCTTGATTACAGTTAAGTCTATTAAATTTGCATCTTTTCCTATGTGTTTGAATAAATAAGCCACTACCAACAACCTAATTTATTTCGTTTCCTAAAGTAGTTTCAAATGCAGGTTCATCAATTAGAGTTGTGCTCTCACTGTGCATACAAGGCTGTACCAGCATCTGAGAACTCAGGATAAAAGCAGTTGATGGAATCATCAGTTGCCTCCAGTGAGAGGTGATATCCACGTTCCTCTATAACAGTTATTATTATAGATGCTGGACAAAGAAAAATATGAGCAATCAATTAATCAGCTGGCTTATTTAACTCACATATAAAACCTCACAGCAATGCACTAACATTAAGATTCTTAGTTGAAAATGAATTTAAAATTATAAATGAGACTTCTTGGAAAAATAACTTTCGTCATTATACTATTATACTAATCAGTTTCGTCATTATACTATTATACTATGCTCATCTCTAAGTTAGAGTGACTTTTCAATAACATCTAGACTAAAAAATGGTTTCAATAAAATAACAATACATATTATGCATATCAAAATAAATGTACTGTTTTTCAGAAAATGTTCATATAAAGAGGAACTTCATTGCATTTTCATGTAAGAGAGCATTCCTATTAACACATTTGTTACATGAGATGTGTTAAATACCCCAGTACTGGTGGATAGGAAAGAAAAGCTACTTTGAACAATTTTATTAATGCACCGATAACAAAGGCACTGTCACTTCTAAGAAAAATGCAAAAGTAAATATGTGTTTAATGCATACATTTTGCACTTCTAGAAAATGCAAATGCAATTGCATTTGAATTCTGACCACAATATGCTGTAATACACAGCAAGCTTGTTTTCCAGTTGTGCACATCAGTCTGGATTTCTCCACATGAATCTCATCACACCTAGGCAGGGTGTGTGCCTCATCAGCTGTAACCACAAGCTCATTTATGTCAATATATCATCCATCATCAGCTACCGTTTACATTCAATCCAATTAAACCTGGATCATTTCATGTGCACACAGCGTTTTTTTACTTGTCAAATATGCTGTTAATGGTAAACTGATCTGTTAAATTCATAGTTTCTTGTTAAATTTTGGAGGCAGAAATTTCAGTGCAATCCATACTCATAGATGTTTCACAATTCCATGACAGCTCAAAAAGATGTTTCTGAACACCACAAATTTGCTGAAACCTCACCCAAGCATTTTGTAATATGTACTGTAGATTCAAGAGAAATGGGACGTGACATGAAGCTTGACACATCTGAATATTGTCGCCTGCTAGTGTGAAACGGCTTCAATTGAGTTTTACAGGAAATGTTTGTAAATGGATTATCGAACAAAACACAGAAGCAGGGATAAAACTCTCTCCTCACAGATGGAAGTTAAAAGGAAAAAACACATCTATCAAAGAAAAGTGAGGGGACCTTTTAAAATATGTCAGCATACAGACTTAATAAACAAAGACGGAACCTCAGAACAGGATGGAAAAGAAATAACCATAAAAACACAGTTCTGTTAAAAAGCAGCAATATTCAACATATTGATGTGGGTAGCAAAGTTTGCACTGGAAGTTTACAGACACAGTAACACATGATTTAAGTGTAAAAGGTTCTTACTTTCTATCTTTGAATGGATTGCAGATTAGAAAGTATAAAAAAAAAAAACTAAACAAAAACAAACCCTCCAGATTAAAAAATACTGATGGTTACTTGCACCATAACATCTCTCCAACATCTCTCATTCTTGTACTTTATAGTTCCACTTTTAAAAGTTTAACAAATATCAGCCACATTATTTCTGAGTCTGATATTGAAAGCTAGATATATAAATGAATAAGTGAAGCATTCAAAATTGATTACGGACTTCCCTATTCATTCATGGCACAAATAAATGATGTATGAGGAAAAGTTCTGTGAAATTGAAAATAAATCTTTCATTCAAGTCGTCTCAAACATTCATGCCTGTGCAGGTTTGTTTGGAAATAAAACATTTTAATTGTCCCAATGAAATGTATTTATTTGGTGGCCCAAAGCCAAGGGTTATGAGATTTTACACCTTTTGGGGTTATAACACAGATTCCAATTACAAGATGCCCTCCCGTGTTGTTTTCAATTGAGAAAGAAAACTGGTTCATAAGATTTGTAAATAAATAGCTTGTTATTTTTCCAATGAATTAGGTTTGAACAATCAAAGGACTTCAGAATGTCATGGATGAGATCCATGAATAATTCAGAACATGAAGATTATGCATGGCAACTGAAGGTAACCATATGTTGCTACAATCGGATTAGCATTGCTAAATATTCCAAAACATACACCTCATAGATTGAAACATCTCCAGCGCATAAAGCAATGCACTGATTAGTCTTGAGTCTCCAGTTATACCCAGGGGTAAACATCGTCTAAATCCCCGCCTTTGTACATGGATGATTTTTTATTCACAAAGAACCACATTCAGTGGCCCTGTGTTAAAAGTAATTACAGCATTTTTCTATTTTCAAGTTTTTTTGAACTGTGAATAGAGCTCTTTGAAGCTGAATAAAGAAATGTCATCTTAGCCAAAATGACAAAAATAAGTATACTCTATTTCACAAGCTACTCCGTCTCAACAGAAACCTATTACATACTTGTCAGCACCTGTTTTTCAAAGCTTATTTTCTGTAGTCATATAAAATAGAATGCTATATTTATTTATTTTAAAATGACTTTGAACTAACTGGTCCTATTTTATGTATATATTGTTCATTGCACTACTTAAACGTACCTAATATTTTTAATATTTAAACTCGGTCATAAGCTTTATTGTACAAATAAAGTGATATTTTTTCTTACCTAAAAATGCGATCAGATGGCTGCTCTCCCATCACCAAGTCAAAGCCACGTTGGAAAATTGTGTAGGGCCATGGGCTGCAAAACAGAAAGGGGAGAAAATCAAAAACAAAACAAATAATTCCTGCTTTAAAAACTGTACATCACACTATAGACTCTTCATTCATTGTTAAACAGCTCCAGTCTTCACTAAAGCCACGTGACCTTTAAAATTGAATGACTTTGTGATGAAAACATAACCATCTTATAAAAGGGAGTTCCTTTGTGAACTCACATCAAACCAATTATGTTCCCAATATGAATATCACAGAAATTCAACTAGCAGATGTTGTTTGTAAAAACTGTGACCTGACAGAAGCATCTCCGTCAGTCAATGTCATACAGACATGAGCTTGACTTCGTGTGTGTTTATCCAAAGCTCTATGTGAACTGATGGAGATTCATGCAGAGAGGGAGCTTTGGGGACAGAGGCTGTCACTGCAGTATAAGAGAAAAGACAAGGAGCTGATGTCTTTCTAAATAAGCTGTTACTCACAGCAAAAGAGCAGTCACAGTCTGGTTAGACTTCACACCACAGATCACCTACTGCTGCATAAACAACAACACACAAGAGAACCAAAAGCAGGAGCATTCTGAGAATCCATTACACAGAAAAACTAAAATAATAAAACAATAAAATAAAAAAAAATAAAAACACTTATAAAAAAAAAACCAAATTTAATCAAAACTGATGTTTGACAGTATAATTCACCTTGACAAGGTAAACGATAAGTTATCATTTTTAGGGTGAACTATTCCCTTAATATATAAAATGAGGAATAAGAAGCTATGAACATTTGCAGGAATGGGTTTAGGAAATATCTTGGCACTTTGAAACTTTAAAAAGCACTTGGCAATGGACTTTCTTTCTCCACCACTAAGTGTTAGAGTCAATTATAAACTGTTCACACCTTCACAGCATGGCACAAAAGGAGCAAGCACATCCACCACTATTCCACTCCCCTAAGGCAATCTTCCTGATTGTTCCAATTTGAATTCTAATCATCGAATCCATCTCACCAACCATCATCACTCCCATCTCCCTCCCAATTAAAATGCCAAGGATTTCCTCACCTCCAAGTCTTAATCAAACTGCTCCAGAGCGACAGCCTCAAACCCAGATGAGCATGTGAAACTCTCCTCAGGGAGGGTCTAATTAACTTTAAACATCTTAAATACAAGTCTTTCCGGGATTAGAAACTTGTGCTCCTAACATTTGACTAACATTCCTAACAAGTGTTTTGACTGCAAAGTAGCAAAACACCCTTTTATTTTGTGCCATTCTCTAATAGTATCTGTGCTTCATCCATCTGTTGACTTAAGAGGTAGCAGGTTAAGTACACTCACACTTTTACCTCAGATTAATGATACAATCTGTTCAGATGCCGTTAATATTATATTCAGTCCCCTTCAAAAATATGAGGGCAACAACAAAAGTTTTGAAACTAAAAGAATTTCAGCAGAATTTCAAAATAGTTATTTCTCTTTGATCATTTTAACAGCAGCACTTGGATGTGAGGCATGCAAGACACATCATTTCTTAAGCATGTAACGCAATATACTGAAACGTAAATCACTGTCATGCAAATCTAAAATGACCCAGAGCTTCGCTGTGCTAATCCCTTTTCCAATTCCAGAGGAAGAGCATCATGCAAAAAAAGCTAATTAATTCAAACAAGTCAATTTAATTTCCCTACAGTGCATAACCTGGCTGGCTATCGGCAATGGAGACGTTTTTACTACAGATAAGAAGCATGGCCAACTTCAAGGTGGCAGATCCCTGTTTGTATGGTATGGTACTCACCCCTGATTTGGGCCCCATTCATTGCGAATACATAGATGCTTGTGAACAGGGTCCTTCATGTAGCCATCGAAACAGAGACATTCTCCTGCAAGCAGACGTAAATTACATTAAACCATCACTGATAATAAGAGAAAAACATTATTAGTATTATACAGCTGTGCTTGTCATGTGTCCCTGCAGAACGTCAGTTAGGATGGTATCAGCTTTCTGCCAAAATACCATTGTTACTACTGTAAAATCATCATAAATAACAAAGGGACTTCCTTCAAACACTGTAAATAACTATTCAAAAAAAAAAAAAAAAAAAAGGATGGGAGCCTCACTTTTTTTCCCAGCAACTTGCTGACTCCATGTCAATTAAAGAACTGAAGAAAGACTTGTCCTTAACTTTTAAAAATGTGCCTAGAGACACTTCAGTTTTATTCCATTCTTTTGTGATCTAGCTAGTTTTAATCCTTCCATCCAACTAGTTTTTAAATGTAGAGAAACACCTTTTATGAAGCTTTCAGAATAGTTTTAATTTTTTAATGACAATTGTGGCTAATATTCTCTCTATAATAATTTAGTTTTATTTGATCAACAGTCACTGTAGCAGTCACTTTTATTTTTTCCTCAAAAATAAATAAATAAATAAAGTTAAAATAATAAAACTTATTTTGTTTAATTTTTAGAACATTCACAACCCCAGATATGTTTTATTAATAATTGATCATACTACATTATACTGTGTCCAGTACAATTTGTGTGTGTGTATGGTAGACCTCTGAAATAAAAAGGCAAAGTCACTTCTCTGTGTTTGTCTGTTCTTCTTTTTGTTCAAGTTAAATTTTTCTTCCAGCTCTGTTTGATATTTTCAGTTTGGGGGCATATGGAACATAATTCACCTTAAATTATCAAAAAATGTATTTATATATTTAAACATATATAAACAAAATCATACATTATATAAATACATTAAAAAAAAAGACATCAAGTTTACACATTTTCACATTGCTTCAAATATAATATTTATAATAGTATAAAAGTATATCATCTTATCTTCAGATCATTAGTCAACAAATTCTAAGTAAATGCAAGTAGGATGATAGTCACAAACCCAGAGGTGCACCTTTCATTTAACTGAGCTGACTCACAGACCATTGCGTTTTTTAAGGCTATTTCAAGGTCATTTAGATGCAGGAACTTATGTTTTCTGAACCACTGACTTGTTTACTTTTAGTCCATTTCCACCAGTTTAACCCATTCAGACTAAGGTGTGAAGCAGCTGTGAACATGACATACCGATTTTAACCCTCTATGGAGTCGTTTGGCTTCTCACGTACTTTGCCATTACCCCCTCGCACTGTCACCATACTCCGATCTGTAGTCTAATCGTCTCTCTCTATGACAGATATTAATTCACCCCCTTCAGGGTCAAGTGAAAATGACCTCATTGTCATGTTTAAATTAATATGGTGATTCTCCAGACGTACTGTTGTGACTGTGTTGAAGCATATATGCAGGCACAGCAGATTCCCTGTGTCAGCCCTCTTCAGTAGTGCTCATGGCTCAGACAAGTCTAATCACTCTGAGCTCAGCTGATCAGTCTTGTCAGGCCAAACCACAGGCATGTCGGTCATGATTTGGGTTCATTCGACTGAAAAGGCTGCACCCTAAGCAGGACATGTATGAGCAGACTGATGCAAATACAGAGGGGGCACAGATCAAGGAAAAACAGAGCTGGCAAACAGAAACAATTGTGTTATGAGTGGGAGGACAATATATGGACAAGGCTAAGGAAAACACTTGCTGACAACCTGCACAGTAGGAGTCATCAATACACTTGGACAATGTCAGTGATTACGTTGACTTCCCAGAGCTCTGCTAATGCAATACAAGTGACCTTAAAGTCTGCTTTATGCAGACTAATATTGCATTTGCAACACAGATTCTCTTAAAAAAAATATAAAAAACAATTCTTTAACAAATGTATGGTGTAAACGATTTTTTTTTCTCCATTTTTTTAAGACATTAAAAGGGATTCTACAATACTAAATTAATCAATTATGAGATAAATACACAGTTGCTGTTGCTGTATTAGCAGTTAACTTTTCTCTTTTTAAACTTTTGCTAAATATATTAAGATTTTTACAGCAAATGTATCATTTTATTCAGCAAGGAACCAATGAATTCAAAAGTAACTGTAAAGACATTTACAAAATTACATACAAAATATTTCTATTTCAATAAATGCTGTTCTTTTGAACTTTCTATTCATCACAGAATCCAGCTTCCACAACAATATTAAGCAGCACAACTGTTTTAAAAATGATAATAGTAAGAAATAAGCATATTAAAACGATTTCTGATGGATCATGTGACACTGAAGACTAGAGTAGTGGCTGCTGAAAAATCAGCTTTGTCATTGCAGGAATAAATTACATTTAAAATATATTAAAATAGAAAATTACTTTAAATTGTAATATTATTTCACAGTATTTCTGTTTTAATAAATGCATATACAGTATATGTATGCATAAAAATCATATATATATATACATATGTGTGTGTGTGTGTGTGTGTGTGTGTGTGTGTGTGTGTGTGTGTGTGTGTGTGTGTGTGTGTGTGTGTGTGTGTCGGTCATAAACACTTTATTTGATCTATTATTGATCATTAGCACATTTTGGCAGGCCAAGAATAAGGTCTAGCACTGCAATTATTTCCATAGTTAACTGTTTTAGCTTTGCCAAGGTAATTTGTAAAACTGAAATTAAACTTGTACCGTAGGTAATAATAGCATTTTTATCAATTCAAATGAGATGCAGGGAGCCTTTATGACTCTGGGTGGTAAATTACAATTTTGCCAGGAAACGTACCCAGTGGCTTTGTGATTGACTGATCATTGAGGATATCCAGCAGGCGCTCAGCCAGTAGTGTATGCATAAGAAATACATACCTTGTTAATTTATCTCTTCATATATGCTGTAAATGTGGAAGAATTGATAATAAAGCAGACTTGACTTGACAGAATATATGCAGAAGCAGATTTGTTCCTATACAGAGTAAGGCATAAGAGGTCAAAACCCATACTCTATCATTTATAGCCTACTATTTATTGAGCATTGTAGATGTTTGTCTTTTTTTTTGGGGGGGGGGGGGGGCGGGGGCTGGGGGGGCATTCTCTTTGGTATCGTTGCAAATGTTGCTAATTAAGAACCCAACAGGAAGTATTAAAAAAAAAAAAAAAAAGTCAAACTTTTAAGCTGTTAAAATCAAAATTGTATGTGGACCTACTCCAATGTTCATTAATTTATTTCCTGGGGTGTTACATCTCTACATGACAGAAAGAGATTTGAAGCATTAAAAAGCATAAAAAAAACCGTCAAAACTTTACTTATTTATATGTACACAGCATATGGGAACAACATGTCAAAATCACTTAATACCTTGAAACTGTACTGCGGTCCTGCATGGTGACATGCTGTACTCCATCTGAACTGTTTTGCAAATCTTTAATTATAATTCATTATTGTGCATGTCGGTTCCAAAACATGGTGATGAAATTTATAATTTTTAACATAAAAGAACAACAACACATGTATATCCAACTACCCTTCTGCATTTTAGCATATAATATCCAGAATGAATTTTTTAAATACTTTTTACCAGTCAATTTAACATCAACCTATCATGTGAAAAAGGTGAACAACGTGCAATACCAGAGAAATGCCTATAAAGTAAATGTATTATTGTTCATTTTTTTTATATACCTGGGTGCATGAAGACTAGGCAGCTATATATTTTGATTGAGATATCTGGAAATTTTTTATTTTGCATTAACTTGACAGTACATCCTATTTTTCTAAGCACTTTATTTGTTAAATCTATATATTAAATTAATTTGTCCAGAAATACAAATTAACTTTTTCAAATACAGCAAATGCTGTCCAAATAAATAAATTAATTAATAAATACACTTTGTTCATGTTCAACTATTCTTCGGCATTTCAGCATGTAAAAAACTAAAACTAATTATTTCAACAACTTTGTCCAATCTATCGAATACTAACTTACCTATTATGGGTAAAGGCAAACAAAGTATATGTTGGCTTTAAGTGCCCTATACAAAATACTGCTGACTTCTCCAGTGTTAAAAAAAAATCACTACTATTGGATTTAGACAGAGAAAGTGACTATGTGGAATTACTTATTAATGAAGTTTTTAAGTCCCAAGTAATTCCTCTCTTTCCGCAACCACAGACAGCATCTGTAGGGGATCTATTATTTAGTCAAATTAAGGAAATGAAAGTGCAAGGATCAGGTAGCCTGAGACACAACATCATGTATTCTTGTTTAATAAATGTCCCCTGAAGCCTGATGGGAATGAGGGAGGTGAAAAGGGTCTCCGAGAGGCCTGTTATCAGTCCGATTCTCATCTCGGCTTTTACACATCCTCTGTGCCTCTGATTCACAATCTTTTTTAAAGTGCACACAACTCCAGTTATTGTCGCTACACATCCCAGCTTTAATCAGTATCTCCCTCTCCTGTTTGATTGAGACAGTCTTACAGTTTCCCATGAATATCCTCCGCCACGAAGTCTATCCCCTCACCCCCCACACCGACAGCACAATGCAATTATTGAACAGTGGCAGTACCAAGGCCTCATGCTTTAGATTTCATTCTGAGGAAAGCAAGGCAAGTTCCCAGCGGTCCAACTTTGATTCATTTAGGGTTGGAAGATGCACTTTTCCAGTGAAGCTCCTCTTTTTAGTTATGGATGCAAACAGGATGAATGATTACAACATTGGACTGATTCCTGCTGCAGATGATTGGGAAAATAGCTATAATGTGAATGTATTTCTATTCATTTTGATGTAACTGTGTGTCTGTTGACTATGTTTTGCATGACTGAAACAACTATAAAACTGAAAAGATCAATCTCAGCTAACAAAGTTGCAGTCTTCTGTGGTATTTATTTGTATAGCAATAAATATTGTTCTATACAGTAAATATGACGTGACGTAGCCAAGTATGGTGTCCCATACTTGGAATTTGTGCTCTGCATTTAACCCATCCAAGTGCACACATACAGCAGTTGGGGGATTCTTGCTCAAGGGTCTCACCTCAGTCATGGTATTGAGGGTGGAAGAGAGTGCTGTTCATTCACTGCCCCGCACCTACAATCCCTGCTGGTACCAAGACTCAAACCCACAACCTTTGGGTTACAAGTCCAACTCTCTAACCATTAAGCCAAGACGGCCCTATTGTCTAAACACAACTGTCCTTGTGGCACACAGTAAAGATATTCCTGCGAAAATTTGCAAATTAAATGACACTAACATACAAATTACAATATGCAAGTCAAACTTACAGTATGTGCAATATGCAATAACTAATTATGTGCAATTCTGCCGCTAGTCTGTGTTGACTAGTCATGAATCACATTACCTTTGTTGCACTTTTTCTAAAACTGCCCACAAACTGTATAAGAGTAAGTGCATGACATTAGCTTTATATGGTGAAATTAAATGAAAGTGAAGACAAAGTGAAACTGGACCATTTTGCATTCAGAAAGCACATTATAAGCAAACTGTAAAGATCTTAGATGGTCTAAGTTCATCTGGAGGGTTAACATATAACTCAACGTTCCTGGATCTAATCAAGTATAACCTAGAAAATGAATGAATCCCTGGCTCAGAATATCCTGAAGTTAAGGCATTCTATTTGATCTGTGCTTTGCCTAATTTATGTCTCAGCCAAGAAAAAAAAAAAAAAAAAAAAAAAAAAAATAGATATATATATATATATATATATATATATATATATATATATATATATATATATATATATATATATATCCAGGTCACTCAAGCTGTATAAACCCAAGTCTTACATTACAAAGATTCATTGCCAAGCATTACTGTCCTCACAGCTCTCGCTCAATTAAGCTTTCATTACTTAATACTGTTCACTCAAGAGAGACACCTTCAGAGAAATCTGCAAATGAAACGACATATGAATCAGAGCTAAGCCTCTCTCTCCTGTCCCTCCTGCTCTTTAAAGAAGGCTGTGTTACAACTGCAGTTCAGTGAACACATTGATTTTACACAGTGGAGGGGAAGGACATTCATTCACTAGGGCGAAGGGGTGGGGAGAAAAAAGATTATTTTATGATTAATTAGGCAAAGACAAAAAAAAAAAAAAAAATTGTGCAAATTGATAGTTCACTCAAACATGAAACTCACATGTCATTTTAAACCATTGTGAATTTCTTTCATCTGTGGAACACAAAATAAGAATGTGAAGAATGTTTCAACTTTTGTACAATAAAATCAGTGGGGACCAAAACAACATTGTACTCCACTGGTTTTCATTGTATGGACAAAAATACAACATTTTACAAAATATCTTCTCTTGTATTCCACAGAGGAAAAAAAAAGTTTAGAAGACATGAAGGTGACTTTTGTGATGATTTTGAGATGACTTTTCTGATTCTCAGATGAACTATCCTAAGTATGTCCCTCAGAGTGTGTGTTGCTCCTGGTGTCAGACTTTCTACATGAGCTGTGTGAAGTACAGAATCATGTCAGGGTGGTGTTGTACCTGTATCTGGGTCACATTGGTGCTCACAGGGGTCCAAGAGACGGCGGCCACACAGATCATTGACCCAGGGGCCACTGGCATTCTGCTGGTAGTACAGCAGCACCTGGGCTGGGTTCAGCCAATCAGATGCATCCATCTGGCTGCCCTGAAGCAGAACAAATCTGGAGCCTGAAAGAGAAGAATCAGAGAGGACATCTGTTAAAAGTTACATCAAAT
This sequence comes from Cyprinus carpio, assembly GCF_018340385.1. NCBI lineage: Eukaryota > Metazoa > Chordata > Actinopteri > Cypriniformes > Cyprinidae > Cyprinus > Cyprinus carpio. The sequence continues at coordinate 17,279,852 of NC_056573.1, read as the reverse complement.
CAATTAGTGAACTCTGAAATGACCACAGTAACATAAACAGCCAATTTTTGTTGGTGTTCATAATATGAAACATAAACTGAAAGCTACAAATAGACTCTATATGTAACTGTGGTACAAAAAAAATGTTAAGATTCATTCACTGATTGGCTAAAGTGACTGTTTCACCTGGTTTTCATCTTTTTGTGTGTTATAAGTGAATTACTGATTCATTTATTCAGCTGATTTGTTAACCGAAACCACTCTAATTGTTCGCTATATGATTTGTGCGTCAAATCAACAGTATACTTAAGAGACTCAAGAAAGAGTGTTTAAGCAGCATGATTGTTTTTACCCCACAACTGTTATGCATAAAACTGTTTTGGACTTTTTAAAGCAAAGCAAAATCCTTATAGCTGAAATTGTATGCATTGTATGCATTTTTCTATGTTTAATATGTCAGGCACAGCTGTGGATAAGATAGAACAGTAATGATAAAACATCTCAATGGACAGTGTGATGTATTCTGAATTATCCCTCTGAATATTTCAAAACCATGAAAGCCACATAGAACGGAATTCATTCTTCAAAAAATCAAGTCTTATCAGATCTGCTTTGACATCAAGTTTTACCCTGTAATACTGTTAGACAGTTATAGACACATCTTAAATCTGATTTTTACAATTCAAAAGGCGAACTGTGAATCCTTCAAGTCTCCTCTTTTCAGATTTCTTCCACTTAGACATCTATGTGAATGTTAATCTACCCTAAAGCACCAGACCCCATAGAAAAGAGCTCTGCATGAAAGAAAAAATGACAGATGAGCAAAGTCAGTTATAATCCATCATATCACCCAAACTCTAGAACTGACAGCTGAAATGCCAATGAGCTGAAAGGAAGATAGAGAGGAAGAGCAAGAGAAAAGAGAAAAGAGAGTAAGAGAGAGAGAGAGAGGCCTGTAGTCTTGGACTGCAGGTGCAACATTGAAATTCAATAACAAGCTCATCCAACACAAACATAACTTAGGTCCAAAGCACAAACAGAGGACCCTTGGGGAAAGCGGCTATTTGTTGTTTACAGTTGGGTACATGTGTGTTTCTGGGAGTGCAGTTCTAGGGTGTAACTAACTCAAAGTAGCGCTACTAAATTAAAAAAAAAAGAAAAAAAAATATATTGTACTAATTAATAGCGTGACAACAGCTCAGTTGTTTTCAAAATAATGTTGCTTTTTCCAGTCACTAGCTACTTTTAGCTAGTAGCTAGTACTTTTCCAGTCACTGTTACTCAAGTAGCAGTGTAGCTTGACAAAATGCTACCGTACATCACAGTTTTCTCATCTCTCACACACAGACAAGCTGGCTAAGGAAATAATCAATCAATAGTCTTTTCTCCCATTCAAACTCTCAATTGAATCAGTCTGTATGGATTCAGTGATTCGTGTACTGATGGTTCAATAATGGTTCATTTCGATTCGAGTCACTTTTGAAGCAAAATTGTTATTTAAACTCTAGTTTTAGTGAACAGGTTTTCATGTTTTGTTAGGTTGTTTATAGTTTTATTTAACCTAAAAATATGAATTGTAGGGTTAAAGGTTGTTTGGATAAGTAACATTTACAAACCCGATTCCAAAAAAGTTGGGACACTGCACAAATTGTGAATAAAAACAGAGTTCAATGATATAGAAGTTTCAAATTTCAATATTTTCAGAATACAACAGATGACATATCAAATGTTTAAACTGAGAAAATGTATCATTTTAAGGGAAAAATAAGTTGATTTTAAATTTCATGGCATCAACGCATCTCAAAAAATTTGGGACAAGGCCATGTTTACCACTGTGTGGCATCCCCTCTTCTTTTTATAACAAACGTCTGGGGACTGAGGAGACAAGTTGCTCAAGTTTAGGAATAGGAATGTTGTCCCATTCTTATCTAATACAGGCTTCTAGTTGCTCAACTGTCTTAGGTCGTCTTTGTTGCATCTTCCGCTTTATGATGTGCCAAATGTTTTCTAAGGGTGAAAGATCTGGACTGCAGGCTGGCCATTTCGGTACCCGGATCCTTCTTCTACGCAGCCATGATGTTGTAATTGATGCAGTATGTGGTCTGGCATTATTATGTTAGAAAATTCAAGGTCTTCCCTGAAAGAGACGACATCTGGATGGGAGCATATGTTGTTCTAGAACTTGGATATACTGTACCTTTCAGCATTGATGGTGCCTTTCCAGATTTGTAAGCTGCCCATGCCACACGCACTCATGCAACCCCATACAATCAGAGATGCAGGCTTCTGAACTGAGTGCTGGGTTTTCCTTGTCCTCTTTAGTCCGTATGACATGGCGTCCCAGTTTTCCAAAAAGAACTTCAAATTTTGATTTGTCTGACCATAGAACACTAATAGCCTAATTAATAGACTAATAGCCCTATTAATAAAGACTAATAGTCCCATTAATTAAAGACTAATAGCCCCATTAATAGAGGAAATGTTGAACATCATTAACAATGTCTCCACAATGGTTTTAAATAGGTTTGGTTATTTTAACAATTCTCATATAACACAAAAAAACAAAACAAAAAAAAAACAAAACAAACAAAACAAACAAACAAACAAACAAAAAAAACATTAAATATCAGATCAACTTAATGCAGAATTGACTTTGTGTTGATGATCGCAATCACTTCAAGGATCAAACAAATATCCAAGTGCATAATGAAACACGGAGGTGTAGTAAAGTGCTGCGGTGAGTTTTTGTGCCATTCTAATGGTTTAGAGAGAAATAATATCATATGTGCCATTTGGTCTGGTGCCCTGTTGCACCCTATATTCTAACATTTTTATATCTACAAATATATTGCCTCATTCAATTACATTTTTTATAGGAATTTGTCGTGAAAGTGGGGCTTTCATAATAATTTGGATAATAATCATCTCAAGTTACCTAACATGCTAAAGTGAACAGCAACACCAAATGAGGCAAAATGTTTGTCTGAAAATCTTCTGTCAAAATTAAAAATAACGTTAGTCTTTCATTTGAGACTCTTTAAAAATGCATTCACTAGATTGTACATAGTGTACAGTGCAAGTACATGGTGTATAGCCCAGTACATGATTTGAAACTCAACTAGAGACTATGCGTTCGCTTCTGATTGTTCTTTGATGCTTTCAGCACACATTTGTTTGGCTTTTCACTAGAGACAGAGCGAGAGTCGGCATGACATTTGCTTTAATACAGTAGAAGTTGTGAGGGGTAGACGGGGGGCCGAGGAACCCTGCTGCTCAGGGGCCAGACAGGAAGCAGAGCAGGTGGTGAGATTACCGTCTGCAATGAGGTGCTCTGGAACGTGGAGTATGACTCTGACGTTGAGGCTACAAGAGAGATGAGACGCACAGACCAGGCCGATCACACAGCTCACCACGCTGATCAAAGTCAGGGTGGTCTTGTTGATAGGGCTCCGTGGGGAACCTAGAGAGAAAGAAAGAGAGAAAGCAATAAAAGAACGATGCTACAAGACTGGAAAGTTCACATTTTTATGTGTACCTTGGAAAGGCACAAGGGAGGCAGTTAAAAAACAGCCCACATCAGGGTTGGTGGTCCATGAAAGGAGCACTGGATCAAACCAGCCAGCCAAACTCTGGGAGCAGCGGCAGCTTTGGCACAAATAGAGCAGCGGAGAGATAACGCTTTACCTTTTGAAGCCTGCTTCTTTTATGCTGAATACTGCAAATGGCAAAATCTGAAAAAGTGTTGTTTTAGACCATTTTTTTTTTTTGGAATACAGCCAAACTGGTTTGGTGTAGTGCTGCCCTGTACATCTGTTACATGTAAAATAAAGGCACACGACACTGTACTATATCAACACACAATATGACAAAACACATCCATTCACAATGTATGAGGACACAATACTGATGATCAGATATTGTCATCTACAGTAGCTCATTAACACAAGTGACATTTAAAACTCTGTTAATAACATCTCAGAATAAACATGGACAATAGCATGCGGCAACTGGAAACAGAAATGATATACATATGAGAGGAAATCAGATGATACATATATATATGATGACAAAAGTCTAAATACAACTGACAACAACATATTTAAACTGATTATATGCAGCATATGAAAAAGGAGTCACAAAGGAGTTACAAATGACATCCGTGTAGACGCTTAGCATTGCAGCACATCAACTACAAAAGGAAGATCTCCCATTTTGTGATATTAAAGATTAGATACTTAAGATATCATCATCTTAGATATGGATGTTATCTGAAACCAGAAGGTTGACGTTTGAAGAAATGAAAGACACATGATCAAAAGAAAATGGAAAGCATTGATTCAAACATTTGCATGCATCTGCCAGAAATATATACAAATGCTTACAAAAGACTGTGGGCATATCTTGAAATCTAAAACACTGCTTTATGCTTCTTATGTTATTGCGTATTCATCAGTTATGTATTGATTTATACTACAGGAAGTGGTGCTTTCACATTCTGTCAGTTTGACGTACAGTAGGTGAAACATACCGGACTTGGTCCTCTACTGAGGACCACATTTTCAAGGACTAATTACAGCAAAACTACTTTAAAATAATTTATTTTAGATAAGAATATAATCTGGCTTTTTGTCCCCTGGCCTCCATCCTTTCTGTAAGTATTATGAGAACTATGAAGATATAAATGCCAGCATTTAGTATTTAGGTAGGGGTTAGAAGCATAAGTATGTATATGTATATATCAATATAGTACTTAAAAGTAATATTATACTTTTATTTTAAATTATTGCTACTTATATTATATTATTATAACATAGAGTTCTATAAGAGATTTATAAGATAAAAATAATTGGCACAGCAAATTATAGATTACTATACCTTCACTTCACTCAAATAAGACATTACATATTAACACCATTTTTTATTTTTATTTATTATACAAAAACGTATGCAAAGATGTCTATCAAAATCAACAAACTGCTCTCACCCAATCATAAGTTTCCCGCAGCGATCTAGGGAAAAAATGCGACAAGCCATGTCTATTATTAACTTAAGTCCAATTAAAGGTGTTGTTGCTACAGCTGACTTGTAGTGTTTTTGACAAGTACAGGGTTTAAGCGTTTGTTAATTAGAGGGAGAAAGTATTAAAGCAAAGTGATTGTCTGTTAGTTGCCTTTCAAGTGGCAGCTCCTCAAGAGTTTAGGGAGCTTTGCATTCAGTCTGGACTCTTCAGAACACAATGTAGCGCTCCTCAGGGGACAATACAGGAGTTTTAGACAGACTCTAACCATTAGTGTCTGACAGTACTGTCCAACAGGTTTGTCATACGCTCTCTTAGCGTTTAACATACACACATTTGCTATGCTTAATGTTGAATAGTGGTCTACAGATGAAGCTGCTAAGCTTAAGGTCCTTAAATACTTATAAGCGTGCGTTTAGTCATCATTCATTTCAGAGAAGGTCCATGGAGTCTACAAAGAGGCTCTGAAGAATTCTCTTAGCAAACACAAAAATTGCTCAGGGAACCTCAGTCCAATTTGGAGGACAGTAAAAAAAAAAAAAAAAAAAAAAGTTAAGCATTTATGCTTTCCTGTAAGTCGTTTTAACACAGTGTTCAACTGCAATGGCAAATCTCACATGTGACGACATGCCTCAATCGGTGAGATAGTTGTAAGGCAGCTGCTTCACAACTAACACTTTGCTTGGTTTCTGAACAAAGTGTGACATGAACACCAAATGGCCACAATCAGGCGGTGCAGATTGAAACCATGCGATGGTGTGGAAGTCCTCCTTACCCCCGGAGCCCCACGCAGTGTTGACGTTACCGTTTCTCATACCTCGGCTGCGACGGCGGCTGCGGTTTGGATCGGTGTAGAAGGTCAGCTGCGGCTCACTGTCCGCCTCTGTCCCAGAGTCACCGTCCGGGTTCAGGAAAGTTGAACCCGCTGTAGAATTCACACAAAAACCATTCATCAACTAATTCATCAAACCAAAACAAAAATGTGTAGGCCCACTGTAAAGTTTTTAGACAAACCTTCAAGTTATTCTGCATGTAAAATAACCTTAAACAATGTAGACAGAAATGATGCTGATCCCAAAAAGAAAAACCATCAACATTAATTATTAACTGACTATCCAATTAAATATTAGATTATTTCAAAGTCAGTTTGAAAAGAAAATAATGATTTTACCTAAGACATAGAAGAACATTTACAAACACAATGCCATTCTGAGGTTTTGAAATTAAACAAATGTGACAGCAGATTTGTGTGTGTGTGTGTAATTGCCAATCCCTTTGTTTACTCATCTAGCATTATTGATTAATACAGAAAGTAATTATAAAGAGCTACAAACCACAAACAACAGATTCATTAGAAATATCAAATTGGAAAGTAATTTGTATCTTTTAATGAAGGAAAATCTTACAGATAATGCAGCAAAACCACAGCAAAAATGTATGCTATTTAAGTTTGAATTGTTAAGGCACTTCACACTATTGTTCAAAATTGAAAATTTGGGGACAGTAAGAAGTTTTACTGAAGAAGAAGTCACTTATGCTCACCAATATTTTTTATTTGTTTATTAGTTTTATTATTATTATTATTATTTTGGATTAAAAACACTCTTGAAAAAATCCTTGCTAAATAAATGTAGTACTTTCTTTAAAAAAAAAAAAAAATCAAAATTTGTTTATATACAAAAATGAAACGATGCAATGTATGACATACAATGATAATTCAAAATACAACAGGGGAAAATATTTACATAATATTATAAATATAATACTGTTTGACACAAAACGCTTATACTATAAGGTTTACAAAGCACGTAAATGATATATAAAACACATTAGAAACTGTATAATTGCAAACATACTGTACATCACACATAGCACACACCAATGTGACATACAGATAATAAGCCAGTTCCCATACAGTAACTGTCGTTCTGTGAGATGTGCTTCTCCTCTCAGAAGAGCATTGGGTAAATATAAGTAATGAACAGGAGGTAAGGAGTGTGACTGAGATAAGAGATGCACGCTTCCTTGGGCTCTTTTTTCGCAGTGCACAAAAGACACAATTTACGCATCAGAGCTAGACAAACACTTTCATTATGCACCGCGTGAGGAAGAGATGCATGAGCGCACTGACCCGTGGATTAGACCGACTCGTGATGATGAAAAATAATGTTTGAGTTATACTCCGTATTCACACAACAGTGTGGCTATCCATTAAAAACATCTTCTCTGGTGCAGAAGAGAATCAAACAATTATCATTTATAGATGAGCCAGCTGTATGGAATGAACCAAACGAAGCTTACTTTTACAATATAATTCCATACCGCCATAAACAACTCATGAAATATTCAAAGCTGTGATGCAAACAAGACACAGGCAGGTCACGAGAACAGCAGGAGTTGTTTGGTCCTACAGTGAAATCACAAGTCTTAAAAGAGCACAGCTCTGAAAGTAATTATTATTATTTTAGCACATCACTGCAATACAGTGATATTGAATAACAAATCAGATGTTTCATAAGTGCAAAGATGGATGAAAAAATAACAAAAAACAATGTGACAAGCCACTTGTCCTCAAAATGTCTTCTAAAAACATCTACACTGTCAAAATGATTTTACAGTAAACATTTTGGAAAGATTCACTAGGAATTGCTAATTATGGGGTTTATTTGTATGCGCTGTCTGCATTGTTTCTGCAACCCTATTTAGAAAAATAATTATGAGAATAAGGTAACGTTATGCTTATATAATTTATTTATTTATTATTATTTTTGTTTTTAAATGGAAAACTCAAAATAAGAGACGTGTTTGCACTAAAGAAACAAACACTTGTGGTAACCAAGCGATAAAAAAATACAGTAAAAACAACAATATTGTTAAATATTATTACAGTCTAAAATAACTGTTTTCTATTTCAATATATTTTTAAATGTTATTTATTCCTATGGCAAAGCTGAATTTTCAGCATTATTACTCCAGTCTTCAGTGTGACATGATCTTCTAGAAATCATTCTAATATGCCGATTTACTGCTACAGTAATATTCTTATTAATGCTGAAAATAATGTATTAATGCTGTCTTAATGCTGAAAACAGTTGTAATGCCCTTTTCAAGATTCTTTGATTAATTTAAAATCCAAAAGAACCACATTTATTTGATATAGAAATCTTTTGTAACATTATAAATCACTTTACTGTCACTTTTGACCAATTCAATGCTGCTTTGCTGAATAAAAATAGTTCTTTCTTTCTTTATTGTGAGATTTTTTTACCCTAAAACTTTTAAATACTAGAATTGCATTGTTTCCACAAGAATCTAAAGCAACACAACTGTTTTCAATTTTAATTATTCCAAAATCTGACTGCCAATGTACATATATTTACATTTAAAGGCATTTAGTGCATGGTTAAACTGAAAGCTGGATTAATAGACTCCAGGCTTTTGTGCTTAAATACCATGCATCAGTTTAGTGAATTCAACCCTTTTGTTCCGAAATGCCTTAAGAGCACAACAGTAAAAGTGTCTCAGCTTGATTATATAGTGAAAATCTAACAAAAAGCTGATGAAACACCTGGCATTTAAGACTTCAAACGCTAACAACCATTTCGAAATGACACACACCACGCCAAAGCCTCTTTCTGTCTTCGTAACAAATGAGAACAAAAGAAGCACCTTCAAAGGAATTAGCTGTAAACCTCACAGAGCAGGTAAGGATTGTGCGCTAGCCTCCACAATTAGGCAGGGGCCAAAGGTGCAAAGGCCGATTGATTCTGTGGAGAATAAAAGATGAGCTTGTTTAAATATTCAACACGGAGCACCAGCAGCTTCTCAGCATGCAGTGCTGGTGCACATGGCTCCTACAACAAAAAAGTTATTTTGTACAGCCAATCAGAGTGGTAGAACTCAATCATTTGCAAGGTCTTGGAATCACAGTGTCACCAGAATGATCTCAAAATGAGTAAAGGTGAATTACAAACACCTATCCCAATAAAGTTGACCTAGAGATAGCAGAAAAAAAAAACATTTAATGCCGAGAGCAACAGTTTTAATTTGTCTAATGAAAAATTAGGGTTAAAAATAGATGAGGTGACAGAGGCAGGTGTGACTGAGAAAAAAAAAAGAAGAACTTGAGAGAATCTGTGCACTCACACACGTTCTCCTCCAGCGATGTGAACGGGTGTCTAAACATAGCCTTTAGCAGCTTTCGTGTTCGTGGATTGCTCTGAGAGCTCGCTCATGAACAGTGATACAAGGTTCATTATAAAAAGACAGACAAGAGGAACATATATCACGCAATAAATAATAATAAAAAAATAATAATACAAACAGGGCAATATCAGTATGAATATGAAAAGCTATGGAAATCTGGAGTTGCTATTTTGGAGTTGTCAGAAAGAGCTTTAAGAGGCCAGTAACCCAAAAGTCAGATTCAAACCCTTAGAGACAAAATCATGCATAGTGGAATTAGTGGATTGGTAATACACAATACGCCTACATAAATAACGATTTAAAAAGTTGAGATATTTAGAAGATTATTTCTACATAATAATCGGTACACCCACAACTCTATGGCATTGTTAAAAGAAATCAGCAGTTCTCAGTTAAAAATACTGTAACTATTACTTAAACTATACACAGACAGTATGTTTTTGAGTTGTGTTGACAGACATGCCATTCTTGATGTTTGAAGGAAATACATACTTTTAATCAGCAAGGATGGATTAAATTGAAAAACAGTGAGAGTAGAGACATTTATAATGTCACAAAAGTTTCTATCTTTAAATAAATGCTGTTCTTTTGAACATTCTATTCATTGAAGAATCCTGAAAAAAATGCATCACAGTTTCTACAAAAATATTATATACAAAATACAAATATATATCAAAAATGAGCACCAAATCAGCATTTTAGAATGATTTCTGGCAGCTGAAAATTAAGCTTTGCCCTCAGAGGAATAAATTACATTTTTAAATATATTTAAATATAAAATTAAATTATTTTAAATTATAATAATATTGCACAATATTTCAGTATTTTTGGTCAAATAAATGCAGCCTGTGTGAGTATAAAATGTACTGTGCCATGGGTACTTTATTATGTAGGCTGTGAAAGTGTCCTATAATGAGAGAGAAAAATCTGAGATAGAGTGAGTAGCATTCGACTGATCATAATATCACCAGCCTTTATTAGATAGGACTGAAGTCTTCTTGGGAGTGCAAAAAAATAAATAAATAATAAATAATAATATTCATTTCTGTAAAGCTTTTTAATGAGGCAAGAATTCCTGAGTGCACCTTTACATTTTTATATTCATACACAGTGAATGCACAATCCAAGTGCATTGGGTATTAAAAAAGGCTGGTCTGAAGGTCAGAGAGAGGCCGTACGTCTGCTGGACTGAGGTAATGAAGCATTAAAGCATGAGCAGAGAGTCAAATATTTGCCCAGCTAGGAAATCAGATTCTTCCTCAAGGAAAACACTTCACTGGACATCTGCTATTAGTGCTCAAAGTAAATCTAAGAGAAAGGAATTAGTCTTTTATAGTAAATTATATTTATAGGCATGTTTCCCTAAAAACCACCACCAAAAACCAATATCGAAAGCACAACACAAAAGCATATGAACACCTCATCAAATCATAGTTTTTGGTGGCCTGATCAAACCAGCAATGGGATAGCAAAGAGAGTGGAAGACAAATATTTGTGTGTGGTTATGATTACAGAGATAGACGTGGTTGGAATGAGATCTGTGTAGATGGAAGGGGATATTCAGCTTGGGTGTAATGGCTCAGATTTCTTAAGGTTCTGTCTTTATTATGGTTCTGTGGTCACGGTTTCAGTACAGTTCGATTAATGCCAATAAAAAGAAAAATGTGTGTGTCTGTGTATGATGCCCAAACATACACTACAATTCCAAGGTTTGGGGGCAGTACGATTTATTAATTTATTTATTTTTTAAAGAAATTAATACTTTGGTTCAGCAAGAATGCATTAAATTGCAAAAGTGACAGTACAGACATTTTTGTTACAAAAAAAAACAAAACATCTATTTCAAATAAATGTTGCGTGCTGTGTAAGTTTTGTATTTATCAAAGATTTCTGAAAAGTTTTCACAAAAATATAAGCAGCACTGTTTTAACAGTTTTATTTCGAAATGTTTCTTGAGCACCAAATCAGCATATTAGAATGAAGGATGACACTGAAGACTGGAGTAATGACTGCTGGAGTAATGACTGCTGAACAATCAGCTTTGCCTTCATTGGAATCAAGTACTTTTTAAAATGTATTAAAATAGAATATAGTTTATTTAAATTGTAATACTATTTCACAATATTACAGAATTTGGTTTATTTGTGCATTTTGATTGTTTTTACTGTATTTTTACAAAAATGGTAGTGTAATTGCAATAAAGATTGCTGCAGTTATGTGTAATATAAGTGACTTGAATAGTGTATAGGCTAAGCAAGCAGGCTAATCAGCTAGCTACATGACATAAAACAACAGAACAACAATATACCGAACCATGGATGGCAAACCGGTTACAGGAACAGCTTAACCCCTGATACCCAGACTCACCGTGCGTTTTGCTGGACAGACGCTTGCGCTGGTTGGTGGAGGTGTTGTGTGGGAGCAGCGTGTTTTGCTGGTGGTTGCTGTTGACAGGACTGGTAGCTATGATGTTATCCTTGTACTTGCTCATTAGGGACAGTTTTGTACTATCGTGCCCTGATAGAAAAAGGTTACAATTAGGGATGAAGAGAGGCAGACAGATGAGTGGCAAATAACAGTCCACCAAGGGCATGTGGAGACACTTTATGTAAACGCGTATCATTCAGAAGGACAACACCAAGTGGTCTATGTGAAGTATTTTCAGGGTTATGTTAACTAAAAGCCTTCACAGCCCAGCCATTCAGGATATGACATTCCGTCATTCACCATTATGCAATATCGCCATCCCCTGTAGTTAGTATGCCCCTTCATAATGAGTAAATTGCACAACAAAGACAACTGGCACTGCAGGGTTTTTATTGTATTAGGCAAATTACTGTGACAGCATTACATCGCTCCCCTCCTGCAAAGCTTTTTAGGGGTCTTTATAATGGGCTACTCTTCAAGGCAAACATCAACATCATTTCACATCTGATAAGGGGTGGCCATTCCAAATTCTTTGTGTCGAATGTACAAGGCAAGTCTGGCACAGACTCAGGTCTGGTCATGTGACTTGCCTCTATTCTTGACTATAGCAGAGCTTAAATGGGTGCCATGGGTGCCGTGAACCCACGGCCAAATAAGCAGTTTTGCTTAGCAGGAATATATAGCATTATTACTTTGATATTTTTCTGGTAAAAAAAAAAATGGCTTTAGCTAGCTAAATAAATGAATATGTCATGTTGATTTCCTCTCTAAAGCTGTTTTGATATAGGTTTTATCCAATTTCTAGAGCTCCCATTTAACCCAGGCTTTCTCACTCGCAGCCACATATCGAAAAGGCGAGCTCTGCTGCTGACTCTTGAGCTCTCGAGGTGAAATAAATATTTTCAGGGCCAGCAATGTGCAAATGATGTGCTTAGCAAATGCAATTTTAAATCTCACAGTTGTGTGGATGTAAAAACGTTGTTAAATCAACGTTCATGACACACAGGGGAAAAAAAAAAAAAACTATTTCTGAAGATTTTTATTTATTTTATTTTTTTAATAGCTATTATTTTATATTATTAATATTTAAATTAAATGTAGAAAGAACTTCAACATGCTTTGATCATATTCATTCACTTTTGAATTCAAGGCCTGGTTGCCAAGTTGTTTATATATCTCTGAAATTAGGCACTAAATCAAAACACTGAATTAGGAGTGTGAATTAATTTAGTGAATGATTAAAGCATGCTATTAAAATGATTAAGGTTACTGTCTGAGGTTTTATTGACAATTTTATAGCCCAAATAAAGTTGGGCATGTTAAAAGGGTATGTCACTCAAAAATTAAAATTATATAATTTACTTCCTCTCATGTCATTCCAACGTTGTATGACTTTCTTTCATATAACACAAAAGGAGGCACTTTGCTGGTTGCTCTTTAACATGCAATTACAACAAATGGACACTGAAGCATTCAAGAGGATGTGAAAGCACCATAAGATTCATTATAAAAGTGGTTTATATACTTGTGTGATATATTCCAAATCTTCTGAAGCCATAGCTTTGTGTGAGAAAAAGATCATGATAAAATCATGACATCCACCCACTCTTTGGCACGTCCACAAGATATCTTCAGTGAATCGGTTGATCCAGTTTACTATGCCATGAATACTCGTGCGAATCATAACGATTTTCAAATTATTTTATTTATTTATTTAGTTATTTATTTATTTATTTATTTATTTTTTTACAAATTAATACTTTTATTCAGAAAGTGAATAAATACATGCATAATGTTACAAAACATTTCTATTTAAGATAAGTGCTGTTCTTTTGAACTTTCTATTGATCAGAGAATTAAAAAAAAAAAATCTATCATGGTTTCAACAAAAATATTGCGTAGGACAACTGTTTTCAACATTGATATTAATGTTTCTTGAGCAATCAGTAAATCATCATATTAGAATGACTTCTGAAAGATCATGTGACACTGAAGACTGGAGTAACAGCTGCTGAAAATTCAGCTTTTCCATCACAGTAATAAATATAATAATTAAAATCATAATGATTATAATTATATAATTATATATAAACTATATTCAAATTTATTTTAAATAATAATAAAAAAAATCTATTTTAAATAATAATATTTTACAAAATTAATGCTTTACTGCATTTCTGACCAAATAAAGACTTGGTGAGCAGAAACATCAAATAAATAAATAAATAAATAAATCCTACCGACCCCAAACTTTCAAACACTAGTGTGTGTCATCTAAAGAAATACAGTGAATCTGAATAAATCACTGGTGAAGATTTATTTCACAACAGCCAGTGCACATTCACACATTTGAAACAACATTATGGTGAATGAATTAATTTTATTTTATTGTATTATTTACTTTTTTTGTTTGTTTGTTTGTTTGTTTGTTTTTTTGTGAACTATCTCTTTGACTCAGAATTTTTCAAAGATCTGTGTGCTGTGGGCTCACATACCTGGAGTGAGATCCATGGCAGCTTTGTCATTGCACCCTTGAAGTGAGTCAAGCGTACGTGTCACCTGACTGGTGAAGTCCTCACCGCCATTCATGCACTCCCGCTGCAGGTGGTGGCGTAGGTCTGTAATATCATACTCGTACCCATCCAAGATCGGAGTCTCACGGATGCTGAGGGTGCCACTGGAATTGTGACCCTGCCCACGCGAATTTCTCAAACTTTCCCGGGCCTGTCCACCCATCAGCACAGAGGGGATGTAGTGAATCTCATTGGCTGCTTCAGCACTAGCGCTCTTTTGTGGCTGAGGTACACGGCGACGTTTACACCAGCGTCTACGAGTGTACAGGATCAACACCAAGCACAGGATGGATAACAGAAGAGCAATCATACCACCCTACAGAGACAGAGAAAATGGGAGGGAGGACGGAACATGGAAGACAGGCAAATTTATTAAGAGAATAATAAGATACTCCACTGCAATTCTTGGTACAAAAAGATAAAAGGTTTTTCAAGAGAAACCAGAGGATTGAAGAACATTGTGCATTTGCCCAGATTACTCAATCCACAATTAACTATTAATACTAATCAAATAATTCCATCCAAAATTATATAAGAGGATTTATAATGTGTGTCAAACTGATTCAGGTATTGAATGCTGCAGTGCTGATGAATTCACATTTTAGCACTTCCTCCTGAAGTCAATGGGTTTTTTTTTTGGTTAACACAAGCTCAATATATTTTCTATGACATAAAATACATCAGTAATACCCCCTTTTGTTTTTTAAAGCTTTTACTTGAAAAAGGCAGCTGCTAACAAGTGGCTAAATGGTACTACAGAGGTTGTCAGGGTCAACAGCCATCATCACACTGAACAGTTAAACTCATCTACTCACAAGTCAGCGTTTACAGCCTCTTTGTATTTACAATAAAAAAAAAGTGAAAAGTGAAAAAAGTGTTTTTGTCACTTCTGACATTGAATAAGTACTGTACTACATGAATAAGTATGTAAAGTACGCTTTACTCCACTACATTTGTGATGACTAATGAAATTACTTGTTACATTTCACATGGCACCTAACTTTTTCTGCAGCAGTTTATATCTGCTACAAAAGAAGCAATATCACCATCTACAGGACTTCTTGCCCTTACTCACCCAAACTTGTCAACAAGGTTACTTTACACAAATGAGCAGGTATGTGACTCGCAGGCACTGGTGTCAAAAGTATTCACATTTACTCAAGTAGAAGTATAGATACTAGGGTTTAAAAAGACTTTTGTAGAAGTTGAAGTATCAACTCAAGCTTTTTACTCAAGTAAAAGTGTAAAAGTACTGGTTTCAAAACTACTTAAAGCATAAAAGTAAAAGTAACGTAAGGAAAAAAATCCCATTAAGAACAAAAGCTTAGGGGCCTATTGTGCACTACCCCACCTCCTCAAAAAACATTTTTCTAAAGGCCATAGGCCATAATGACTATAATGTTATGTTAAAATGTTCATGTTGAAAAATTTGGGATGCACTAGGCTATCTGTTTCAGCCGCATATATGCCCATTGAAAATGAACGCACTTTAGTACAATGCAAATGCATTAAAGAACTAGAGATATGATGACTAGTTGCCTATAAGTATCGTAAAGGTGCAAAAAGTCAAACTTCAGAGGCATGTCATCAATAACCTTTAATGAATGGTTGTCTATATACAATAAACATTAGTGCTGTCAAAATTAATGATTAATTCAAGTGATTAATCAAAAAATAAAAATGAAAAATAACTCATAATCCTAATACCTTCTTGATTGATAGCTTCCTGTATTCGCTACATATGTCTGCTATGTCAAGTGTTGGTATAGCCTACTTATCACAACATTGTCAATCGCGCTGTCAATCGCAAACGCTAATTTATTCAAACGCCTCGCTACCGAACTATCTACAGTAGCTTAATTTTCGGAGGAAGAAGAGAAAGCACCCATTTGATAAATGAGCCAGTAGTGAGAAATAATAACTTTTAAGAAATATATTTTTTTGATAAATGAACCCAACACTGGCTATGTCCTTGCTGGAGTGTGATGTGATTTGTGTCATGTGCAGGTGCGATGGATCGCGTACAAACCAATAGGGTGTCGGAATGGTAGGCTATATGTTTATACTTCTCATCCAACCACAATCAAATTCACTTCGGTTTTTTTTTTGTTTGTTTTTTTGAATGATGACAAGCCGGAATGAAAACAAGGTGAAATGAAATAGCAGTAACGAACCTATTTTTAAAATGTAAGGAGAAGAAAGTACAGATAATTGCGTGAAAATGTAAGGAGTATAAGTAAAAAGTCAGCTGAAAAATAATTACTCCAGTAAAGTATAGATACCCAAAATTTCTATTTAAGTAAGGTAATAAAGTATTTGTATTTTGTTACTTGACACCTCTGCTCACAGGTTTTTCATATATGAGATGAGGACACCCATAGGAAAAAAATACTGCTCAGTGGTTGCTTTTGCTAAGCTCAGGAGACTTAAATGAGCTTCTCATATATCTCTCATTTTAGTATCAACAGCATTTCAGCTGTTTCTCCTAAAATTTCTTAGGAGAAATGGAAGTAGACATAAATGAGACATGATAAATATTTGAGAAAAAAAAGTCAAAACAGAGAATGTGGTGGAAGAAACATAGAATATCTCTTTATTGTCTTGCTGCAATCTCTATCAAGACTCCATTATTGGAATATTTTATTGATCAGTGGTTGCTCTTTCTAACCTCAGGAGACTTAGTTGTGATTCTCGTGTATTTCTCATTTTAGTCTCAACGGTGTCTCAGATGTTTTCTCCTAAAAATCCTTAGAAGAAATAAAAGAAGACACAACTGAAACATGAGAAAGTTTTGAAAGACTAGAATCCAAAATGACAATGGGAGAGAAACGTGTGAGAAATATGGGAGATCTCTTTTTTGTCTCACGGTATGTAACACTAGTGTCCCAGTGTTTTTTTTTTTTTTTTTTTTTTGCTTTTGCTTTTGCTTTGTTTAGTATTAAAATTTTGTGTTGTTCAGTCCTTTTTTGCATGTACTGTATGTAAATATAGGTTATGGTTTCCTCTGTTAAATCACTGTGTAATAAAACACTGTCTACATAAAACAACTTCAATGCATGTATTGTCTTTGATTGAAATGGTGTAGATAAATGACATTGAAGCTAACCAGAGGGAAGAAAAATAAAATAAAAATAGATCTCTTTACCATTTCAAATAGTTCTCCTAGACAGAAATTAGGTTACCTTAAGATTGAATGGAAACTTTTGCTTGAGTCTCCTGCTTCTCAAACTTGTCTCCTGAGACAAAAACTCTAACACTCTCACAATGGTCTTCTTTGAAGCTTTAGAAGAGATCTCAACAACTTTACACACTGTGCTCAGATATTTCTCCTTAGCTAGAGACTCTGGATCTCTCACATTTGTCTCCTTAAATGTTTAGAAGAGATCTCAACAACATCACACACTGTGCTCAGATTTTTCTCCTTAGCTAGAATCTGGATCTCTCACATTTGTCCACTCAAAAGTTTAGAAGTGATCTCAACAAGTCACACACTGTGCTCAGATATTTCTCCTTAGATCCTGAGAGATCTCTTCTAAACTTTTGAGAATTTTTGAGAGAACCAGAGGGGACAGTGCGATATCTATCGAGTCGCAAACAGGTCAACCTGAGTCTGGCCAAAATTCTCCATATCTGATGCCCCTGCATCAACATAATATACGCATTGCTTCGTCAGCACGCAACTTTTTTTCCCCCACTCAGTCACACAAACAACATCAATCTCCTCAGAGAAAGATGAACGCTGCAGCGAGCTCTCAATCAGAGAGGGAAGAAACCGCAGCGCGGGCTTCCAAGCCTTGAGAACGAGTTCTAGATCTAGGGAACACGGGTGGAAATAGGACGAGCCGTCTCCAACCCATCCGCCAGATTATGTGCAATCCCCACGACCTCAGTCGCCACCGTGCCTCAGCAGCAGCGGGACCACAACCGCAAGATCGCACGCACGGACACACTACTCGGAGCATGCCCGGCGAGAGCGGAGCGCTTAACAGCGAGAAAGCACAATCAGCCCCCCGAGAACCGACTACGCGAGCTCCACTCCTCATTAATGCTGCTCATTATAATATCAGGCATAATATGCTTGTGTAACTGATGCTTGTGCAACTGGCGAGCTTATAGACGCCCTCCACATCAATCTCCTCAGAGAAAGACAGGCATAGTCGTGCCCTCTCACCGGGGGGAAAGTACCGTAATGCAGGTTTCCGAAAACCCAAGAGTGGTTGCTGGATCTGGTGGTTAAAGAAGAAGATAGGGACTTGCCCGTCTACATTCCTACAACCAAATCCCAAAAAAAACACAGAGCCTGAAAACCACCACTCCGCCTCGGCGAAAGTGGGACTGGGACCGCGAGAAACGCCAGTGAAGGCTCCCTCCTCAAAGAGACCCTTCTGAGAGTGAAGCAAAGCGGTAACAAACACTCCCATCACAGCCGTCAACTCCCTCGAGAGCTGATTCTGCGTGCTTCACTCTCAAGAAGACAACACACAAACCTAACCTGAACGCAGCCTACACTAAATAAGGGCAGGGAAAACACAGAGCCTGAACGCTGCCTGCTCTCACCCAAAACTTGTCTGGACTGAAGCTTTGACATAATGGAGCTTATCAGTGGACAAACAATACTAAATAAGACTCACAAACAGATAGCGACTGACACACACAGAGCGCTTGCTGAAAGACAGAAGGCTAAATGCCCCAAAAGGCTTTGCCACACATGCTTTTAAGCTTCCTGGTCTCTGACGTCACCCGCCTATGACGTTTCGCCCATCCATTGGACTGATTACACACATGATTCAGGGCCGGTCATGCTGAAGGGCGTTCCCAAAATGTCCTCTGATGCAGCTCGAGTTCTTGAAGAGGAACTATTCTTATTTACATCATTCATGCTGAGCCAAAACATGTGTTTGTTTTAGAAAGAACTGGAACTGCAGTAAATTGTTAGTCATTGATTACAAATTATCAGCACTTTCAAAGGTATTACATCAGTTTTCTGGTAGTGCAGATGTAGATGGCCAATTACGGGGAAAATAAAAAAAAAATCATTATGAATTCAAAGAGACATGCAATATGGAGTACTAGTTGTCTGTGCATTTTACAATTATGACCATGATTATAACTAATTATTGGGGGGGGGAGGGTGGATAAACAAGTTCCTCTTTAGTCGCTACAAGACAATATGATTATAATCTACATATGCTGCTAAAGACTGCTGGATAAAAACCATACCAAAATTGTGGCCACATACAGCACCAGATCCAATAGATAATTAGTTTTGTGTTATTTGATTTCCTTTGGGTCCATCACTTTGAATTAGCCAAACAAGCAAAATGTAACTTCACTGCGGAGAAAATTATGAAAGGCTGCATGTTACAAACGGCTTAAAATTAGACCAGATGGGATATCTCTTTATGAAGGGAAAACTATTAAGACCAAATAAAACATCACAGCCTAGCAGCACGAGGAGACCTAATCGAATTAGCCAACGGATACAAGTGATGCTATTATTGGTGTCGCATTCTTTAGCAATTTTAAACAGACGTCCTGTAAATCATCAGTTCCCAAAACAGATTATATTTTGGAGCATTTTGTCATTTTCCTTGGCAAAAAAAAAAAAAAAAAAAAAAAAAAAAATATATATATATATATATATATATATATATATAGTTTGTTAATTCAAATGAACTCAGATTAACATAGCATGTGGTTAAAAACAACATGATATAGTAGAATTTCAATTTAATTTTTTTTTTAAATAATTTATTTACATTTAAAATATATTTCTGACTGAATTTGTATTATTAATGAATAATTTAAATAATGTTAGTTGTTTAAAAAAATGTTATGCCTTTGTTGTATTTACTAAACTGAACATGAATAAAATTTTGAAGAAAAACTATGCAGAGGATGATGGTTCTGCATTTCTTCATGATAAATCACCTCCTGCTCCACCGGTAAAATCAATGCAAAATGTGCGTCACAATCTTTTGTTTAAGAATCTCATTGACTTTTTATTCCTCTGAAAGTATGAGGATGATAAATAACTGTGATTTCTTAGGACAAAAGTTCTGTTTTTCTTGTTTATTTCTGCATGAGTGTGTGTTTTGTGAAATCAAGGGACCGGGCCAATATTAATGATGGGTCATAGTAGGACAGTTTTGCAGATGGGCCTTTATCTGATCTAGGTGGCGTTTGCAGAATAAATGAGAAAGGCAAGATGAAATGCCATTTCCGCTTAAGGGTGCATGTGGGCATAAAACAAGGCATTATCAAGCACTTAAACTCTAAGTGCGTTTAGTGAAGAAGAACCCACAGGCATAAAAGGGATTTACTAAACTGGTCAAGACTCCCATGTTTTATTGTCTTATTTATTACACTTCCTCCATTAAATGCTATTTGGTGCAAATTTCCTCCATCTTTGACATCCATGTACAAGCATGGACAGTCTCCAGAGCAAAAGAAAAAAAAATTGGAAAGTGTGCATGTATGTCACTGTTTTATTTTTTCACTGACATATTATTACAATATTTGTTAGATTTTTTAAATAGATTTCCTGCTTTCAATTTTAGTAAGTTTTAGTAATTTTTGTGTTTTTGTCATTTTTATTAGTTTTGTTAAATTATATGTCTACATAGATTTTATTTAGTTTTAGTTTATTTAGTTTTAATTATTTTAGCATATTTCTTATTCTTGATATTTTAGAATTCTTATTCTTCTTGACTTTGAAAATGAGAAATGTTGCCCAGGCAGCCAGAGGCGTGTCTACGTGGTGCCCAGGGGTGGCACCGCCCCCCCCCTGAAATTTGGCTGGCCACCCCAGGTACCCCCCCCCCACCAGATGTCTTGCGATAGACTTGTTTTTAGTAACTTTCTAACTTCATCTGGTAGTGGCGGATCCTGGCATGTGTAGCTGCCTAGGGCCGCTTTCTTCTTCTTCTTATACTTAATTTTAGGCGGTTTCTATAGCGTGATATTTGACATATCGAGAGCGCATAAGTTTACGTGATCCATGTAATGCGCGAGCACGAATCTCCACTCGCAAGTGGATTTCCTTCACTCACACAAAACTGGATGTGTGCTTTTAAAATATACATTGTTCTTTTATGAATTGGCTCTGCTTTTGCTCAGAGATTACGTGTATGCTCAAACGTTCTTGCATCACTGAAGACCAGAAGCATTTTTTTTTTCTAATTCAGATGAGGAGTAGGCTTATCTCATTAAATGGAAGCAAGCTGATTATAGTCAGCCTTCACTAGTTATTTATTTTATTAATAGCCTACTTATTTTAGTTAAGTGCTTAACTTATAAATATGCATTTATTCAATTGTTTTATTAAGTGCATTTGTATTTTGTTGTTTTTGTATATAGTTTTGCAATAAAAGCGTATTAACAGGTTCCAGAAATAATCATTGAGGATGCCTTTAAAATTAGCGAGTGTGCTCTACCCAACAAACATGAGACGTCTATACGACGTGCAGATCAAGTCTAAATTGCGTCGGTCGGTCTGGACCATATCTTGACGTCTACTCGATGTGCAAATCCGGTACATATCTGGACGCCAAACTACGACGTCCCTTGGACGTCGATATGAGGTTCAAAATTTGACCGTCGGGCTAAGGATTTTCTTGGACGTCTCTGCAATGTGAAGAACAGGTTCAGGAAATCGACATAACTTTTTTTTATATATATACATATAAACACAACAAAGCAATCCTTTGATTTCTGATTTAAATATAACATGTACCCTATACTCTTCTGAAACATTTAGGTGTTAAAATGATGTAATATATAAATGTTTAAAACATTAAACATTTATATATATAATTACATAATGTGACCATATAAAATCTTACATGGATTTATTTATGGTATGGTTTGTGGTATTTTTCACTGGAGCATTGACAGAAACAGCAGTTTACATCTGTATTAGATCTATAAATTAAATATAGTTAATTAAAGTTATAGTCTTAATGCCCATTTTAACATATTTTCTCCCGTCTATTGCTTTGGTCATCATTGTGTCAATCACTGCTACTTCGAGAGTCAATCCCACATAAATATGCAGATGTCATTCCCGAAACTTTGCAACGTGTGTGTGGCTGAAAAACAAAGTTCTACATTTTAAATGGATCATAGACTAGAAAGATTGCAAAGAGTGTTCATTACCACTAAAAAAGCTGTCACGCTTTGTTTAGTGAGTGTATACACGATGTATTTTAATCATACATCGTGCCGCAAACCATAACCCCCCCAATATAATATTACAATTATAATGCAAATATTAGTGCACACATGATTTAGTGCACCATTATCATCACCATCCTTTCTTCTGTGCATGGGTGCAGTGAAGACCACCAAGTGCACTGACGGGAGGTTGTGCATTTAAGAGGATGCATATGTAGTACTAAATATTCATAGACTTTTCATCTTAATGTCCATGTAAACTGCATTAAAAAAAAAACGGCGAGTTTCAGATTGCAGTGTAACCTGAAATAACTATTCCAGGAGCGTCAACCTCGAGATTCATTTTTCACCACCTTTAACATTGCTTGCCCCTCTTTCCAGCATTCTTAGCCATTGGTTATATTCATGCAGCCTAGAGCCCTTGGGAAGGAGCTCAACACAAAGATATATCATTTCCTCTTATGGCTGCTAACAGGGCAGAAAATCAAATCTCCAGCAGGTCTGTTTTATAAAAATGGAGTTTGAGCTTTCAGGATGTTTACATCTTTGAATCCTGGTCCTGCCTATAAAGATGCCACAGTTGGGATGGGACTGGGCAAAACAAGAGGATTGTAATGTCTGAAACTATTTCAGAAAGGGGTCAGCATTTTGGAACTTAGTGTAGCTGTTGAGTTCAGGAAGCAACTTCCTTTTTCAAAATACTTACAATATTATCAATTTTGTCTAAGTAAATAAATCAGCTTCATATAGCCAAAAAAAAAAGTATATAAATGTAGCCTATATGTCATATGTATGTGTATATATATGTGTGTATGTGTGTGTGTGTGTGTATATATATAGATAGATAGATAGATAGATAGATAGATAGAATAGATTAGATAGTAAGAGTAGATAGATAGAT